>NW_010172681.1:0-7225 GCF_000695765.1 Mesitornis unicolor | reverse complement strand
CTGAGATAGGCTACTTCAATAATTGAGTTTCTCTATATCAGTTTTGTTCTCTGAAAAAGTTTAAGGAATGGTCTTCAGCAGAACACACTTAAATTATCTAGCATTGAGATCCATGACATTAGCATGAAGTTCAAGTGCTTGGCCTTTAATCCAAGTCCAAATATTAGGTCAGAATTGTATCCAGTGAAATCCAAAAGAGCCTTTAACTATTTGGGATAGGCCCAGACTTTCTCATACTGACGATAGAGGCAAGAGGGTTCTTGCACAGGTTTTAAAAGTCCCCCAGGGATAACAGACTCCTGGATACCTTTGGTTCTCTACTGCACTATTGGATGAAGTGCAGTTTTACATCTGAAGTCGTGTCCAGTTGGAAAGACTGGGGAGATGGTACTAGAAGAAAAACTGGTGGAGAAGGAAAGCAGTGCTATGCCCAAGTAAGAGAGTTTTGAGGAAATTTTTCAAAGAAAAATTACTTCTACATGTCTTAATACAGTTGGTTGAAAAGACTGTACTTTTAGGGCATAGTAAATTGTCTGGTTAAAAGGAGCCATCTGTTCGGAAATATTTCCCTTCATGTTGCCTTCCATCTTGGTTCTCTTCCATTATGCTTTAGGCATCGTTTTGCTTGTTCTTTGTATTTATTTGATACTTTCATCCAGCCCTCTTCACAGCTGTAGAGTCTGAGGACTTTGCTGGTCTGATTTTTCTTATCTGATCACTGCTCTGACTCTGAGAGCAGCCGAGGTACTGCAGGCTATAGATTAATAAAGGTAATTAATCTATATAAATTTACATATAACACAAATATTAAGTGAGTGTGATGTATTAAAGATTGCAGGGAACCTGTGTTATGGAAGCTTCCTAAGTACCTAAAACCTAAATGGATACTTTATCACTTCTTCATTCTCCTTATTTTTCTCAGTAATCCCTATTGCAAATACAAATATTAGTGTCATTGCTATGTAGGGTTATACCTGGCTCATTATTCCCTTTGCTGTTTTTTCCTATTGTATTACAAAACATTTAAACTCATAAAATAATACTGCCACCACAGAAGTTTTTTTTAAAACCCTTCTTTAGTAAAGAAGAACAACATATTGCAGCCAGAAGCTGCAATCTCATATTGCCTGTTTTTCTAAAATTGAGGCTTTTTAATTGACCGTGTTACTTAATTCCCAACGCATCACTCATTACTTCCACTGGGGGCTCTCCCCTGTTGCTCCTCTCAAAAAAGTGGTCTCACGTATACCCCTTCTCAGTGCCAACTAGTATATGCCTATATATAGTATGTACACTAGCATATTCAGAATTGTTTTAAATCCAAAGTCTCCAGACAGCAGGTAATTTAAGAAATTGCATTTCTCTTGACTAATAGGGACATAGATTTGCCATTCTTTATTGGCTTCTTTCCATGTTTTAAAAATATTTCTTTTACTTTACTTATCTTTGCCTACTGATCTGTAAGGGCTTACATTTCTGGATGGTGATCACTGTATGTTGCACCCACTCCCATGTAAGATTTAAAAAACGAAAAAGTGTTTTTTCAAAGGCCTTTCAGGAAAAAAATCTCAACTGCCCCCTGATACCTTAACTTTCTTTGAACAGTAACATCAGCAAACACATGAAGTGTCAAACTTGCTTATCAAGAGAATCACTCCAGTTTAAGAAAACCTCCCTTCAATATTCACTCATTAATGGTCTTAATTCACTTAAATTTTATTGTATTCACCCTGTTGGGCTGCTGTCTGGGAGAATAAGTGATTGTCCCTTGACCTTGCTCTGCTGAGCTAAGTTAGAAGCAATTTCCAAAATCTGAGTCCCTGTCAGAGTGTCTATGTAGATGTTCCAAAACAACAGCTTCCCAGATCCACAACTCATATCACATGCAATAAAAGAGAAAATCAGCCTTCCAATGTCCAGGACTCTCCGTGGCCTTATCAGCCAAAATTGGCACCGCAGCATCAGCTTTAAATCAGTTGATACAAATGCGTGTCATAGAGCAAAACCACAAGATGCTCTTGAAATGCTGCTTGACAGTTGGGGCAGTGGCTGGGTTGCCCTTGGGCAACGGCAGTGGCCATATACTTGTAGCTGAAGGTGGCCTCGCGGAGCATCTTGTGTCTCAGATAGAGGCGTGTTTTGGAAGCACAGAGCACATCAGTTCTCTCACGGTTGCTTTGGTTGTCTGTTGGCTTGTGGTTGAATTTCTGACTTCTGAAAGCCATATATGACATTACATCCAGATTATTTCACAGATCATCTCTGTAGTCTTTTGCCATACTGCTGTTAAAACTGCCAGCAAAAAGTTCTCTGTGAGGCCTTCTTGTCTTGATGTGTTGCATGCCCTGCCTCTTTTCTCCGTAGTTTTGGCAACAAAATTGTACAGGAGAAAAGACGGTGAATTTCAGGAAGTTAGCTTTCTCAGAATCTCAGATACCCTCTTCACTTAAGGTAAATGGCTTATATAATGTTATTTATTCTTATGTTATTAACTTGAGGCTTAGAAAATGTGGGTTCTTCAGGAGCTGGATCGGGCAATTTATAAAAATCTGAACAACTCATAAATCTCATATTAAAGATGATTTGCTAAGGATTTTAAGAAATAGTCCTGTAAATTGTGAAGTATTGCAGTTTCAAGATGATAGATTCACGACAACCATATGTTTGAAAGATAAAGGTGGGAGTCTCTTCGTTAGAAGCAAAGCAGTGGAATAGCTGTGTGTTCTTCCAAACTTGACTTTTCTGCCCATTTAATTGAAATTTTATCATCCTGTGCTTCAGTGCAACATGCTTAAGCACAGTCATTAAGGAAATGAAAGATGCTACTCGGTATTTTTGTTAGATTAGAGTAAGGTAATGGCTTTGAGATGGCTTTTGTGGAATATTTAAAATGTGTAGACATGGTAGGGACCACTAATTTTACACCGAGGGAAGATCTCTCAGCCCTGCTATTTGCAATTGGAAGCAGTTGTAAGGTGTCTGCCCTCTATTTTCAATGATCGTGTCTGACTTTAACTTTTCGTATTTATGTACAATATAATATTGATATGTGTTGTGTAGATGTTCTCAGGATGGGACAGGATTTGATACATGCCCTAAATACTTCAGCTTAAAGTGATTGAGCTGTATGCTGTTTCTCAGCCTTTCCCTTCAGTCATACATATCCACCTACTTTGTAGTTCATTTTAGAGAAAACCCTAGAACAAACTGAAGTTGAAAAATAGGTTTCTGTTTCGGGATTCAGTGTGTTGAGCTTTGCTCTAAAGAGTTAGCAATAGACCCAAGTCCTGACATGTTTCTCTTATCACAGACTTAAGTATGATAGGGTTATTTGAGATTGTGTAGCATTTCTGTTCAGAATTAAGTCTCTGTTAGAATGTTATGTCGCATTTCTGCTGCATAACTGTCACTGTCTTAAACATTTCCTAATACCCTGTATTCGGTGATTGCTGCTGTATTAGCACAAGTTTGTTTTTTTTCTCTTTGACCCTGACCAAATAAAATTTGAAGTTCTGAATTTTCACAATATTTCAGTTAAGTCTCAAATTCTGTTGCATCAACGTCATTATAAAAAGAATACAGACCAATTGTCCTAAAGTTGGTTTTATTTCATATCAGAGTATTGAATTATTTTATTGTAAATCAAATTAATTCCAGCTGCTGCTACTTTTTCTTTCACTTTTGTTTTACTTGGTAGGCTGCAGTCTCTGGCTCTTGGTTTTCTCATCAAATAGTGTTATCTCTGACAGCCCTTGTAGTTTTCAGGAGTATTTGTCCTTGGGCTCAGTTAAACAGGGTTTTTTCATGATTCTATCTGCTACTGATAGAAATTACCCCCAGAACACTTTAAAACTCTTAATAGAAAAGCTCACTTTCTTTAGTTTCTCTTCTCTACCTTGGATCATTCACTAATATTCTGAATGTTTAATAATAGCAAAATCTGGGGCATGACCCTGCTTTACTGAGCACTAAATTCCTAATGGTCAAGGCAGGAGGTCAGTCCTCAGTGTTTACTGTTCCTCACTGTTTACCATTCAGCATTTACACTGAGTTAGTGCTGTTTGATGTCTTTGTAAGATTTAGCTAGAGTGTATGATGCAGCATTAAATTAGCTTATTATTTATTCTCCAATTTGTAAAGAGCAGCTGTCCGTGTGTTCCAGTTTCTCCCATATGAAGCTGGTTGTTATCAGTAGCAACTCCCTTCTTCAGCGAGGTCTCTTGAAGCGATGTGAAAGCCCTGAATTCAGGGTCTGGAAGATAAAAGTCTGTGTTTTCTTCTTGCTGCTCATGGGAACTGTTTTTTTCAGATGCACAACAATGTCTGCAAGCCACTAGCAGTTAGAAGACAACTACTGAACATAGACGAGACGTGAGACTTTCGTGATTTACTGGGAAATGTTCACTTTCTCTTTGGAGAGAGGTTTAGGTGCAGGGACCCATGTATTTATCACCAGGTATGGTAGAGTAATTTGCTGTATCCAGAGCTAAAGGTAGAGGTCCCACTTGCATTAAACACAACAGCAACTTTCTGTTTCGAGGAAAGCCACAGGCAATACATCAAATCTTGCTGAGTTCACACAGCGTTGTTGTTACGGCCAGATGGAGCCTTACGCTGTGCTATGCTGCCTGGTTAGGAGAGACTGTGAAATTTCACCTAATGATTTCTTCCTTAGTCCTCTACCTTGACTGAGTTGTGTGATGTCATTTAGAAATAGATTTGTTTCCAGCTGAGACCACATGAAAGGAAACTTACCTTACCCTAGGATGAATTAGTATGATTTTGTTCTGCTATTAATAATAAACATTTTCTAGTCTGACTTTCGTCTTATTTAAACTTTTGTCTAATTTAAATCTCAGCCATTGAATTTTGCCAGCTGTTGGTCTGCAGATTTCAGGAACCTTTTATTATCAGAAGTACTTCCCCATATAAGAACTTCTGCTCTGGGATGAAGTGAAAAAAAAGAGTTTGAGCTGATTTTAAAAATACATTCACTGAAAGGCACATTTTGTAGAGCTAAAAGTAATTTCTTTTCAAAATATTATCCTGGACTCTTCATAATTTAGCTATGTTCCATTAAAAACGTACGGTAGCACTAAATGTTACTACATTTTTGTAACAGATTGTGCTAATACATTTCTTTCTATGCTGTAGTATTTCCATTCTGGTTCTAGTTTTCTCTGCTTGCTCAACTTCCTGTGCTGAGTTCCTCTCGTGGATGGGCCATCAGCATGGGTGGAAGCAACCTACTATCTTGAACTTGGCTCTCTGGAGCTTGAGGCCCATCTCCACCACAGAGCACCTTGCTTTGTTCAACCTGTAGAGAGCACCAGCAAACAGCCCGAGGCAGAGACCCCAAACGGAGGATCTGACCCTTTTTCAATTTGCAAGACAAGAAAGAGCTGAGCCAGGAGCTGACCATTTCCAGATAACTCTGAAAGAACCCCTTTTAAGAATATACCTTCTTAATTAAAGGTAAGAGAGTGAAGCAGTAGAGATTTTAAAAAATACATAAATACAATAATTTAAAAAAAGAAATCCCAACTGTTACTTAAAACTCTCAGTTAATAGGAGTCATCAAACTTGTATTAAAAAAAAAAAAGCCACACAATTGTCAGTGGCCATGCCTGCACAGAATGGCTGTATGTAGCACACATTGCAGTATTGAATTCTTCAGTTAGATATTGCAGAAACTTGCACACAGAATACTCCAAGTGTATGGCTGGGTGCACAATTAAGAAGTTTTGAGAGCCTTGGTAAGCTGTGTTCAAGAAACATGGACGTTTTCATACTACAAAGAAAAGTCAACAGTAATATCTGAGAGTCTGAAATGGGAGTGTCTTTTCATTGCCCTTGTATGGAGAGAAATTGCAAGGTACTTAGCACCACAGGTACTGCTAATGTACACTCTGTGTACTGCTAATACAGAGAGTGACTGTGAGAAATGCCAAGTGCTCCAAATTCCAGTGAAGTACATTTGATACGGTTCTTGTGTCCCTCCAGAGGAGATGCAAAGGTCAGAAAAATGAGATTTATCTACAGTACCCTATTTATTTTTTCTCAGCTGGTAAAAGGAGAAAGAAAAATCTACTTGGCTTTCCAGTAGTGGTGGATTAGGAGTTCCTGAATGGGTAAAATGGTAATGTCATTGACATGTAAGTCAACAGGTTTTCAGTTTTTTCAGATTTGAAAACCCTAACATTTTTGTTAGCCTTCAAATACATGAATTAAAAAAAAAATTGACCTAATATTTGAAACTTGATACTTCCTTGTACATTTATTGAAAAGTAACACATTAAAAATCATTGCACCATCTTTGTTGCTGACCTAGGCAGTAATACGCTTATTGTGCTTCTTGGAAGTCAGTCCTAGTAGTTTCGGCTTGTTGTTCTCTGTGCCAGTGGAGGACTTTGGCCTTCCAGTCTTTCTCAGAGCAGTACTTAGTGCTGCCTAGTCAGCTTTCCTAAAAGTCTGTAGCCTCTTGCCTTGAATAAATCCTAGCAAGTCAGCTTTGTAACCTTTCAAATGCGTTTTGAAGTGCCTTACTATTCCACAGGGTAACCCCGGGCTGTCACTATAGCTGGCAATTATCGTACCCCTTTGGGTACTCCCAGCTGGGAGGACTGAAGAGACTGTGAAGGTGGAATTGGGTTCTCCTGGATATGGCATAGAGAGTGAGAGTGGTGTCCTGGTTTGAGCTGAATAGAACTAATTTTCTATTTCGTGATTTTACTTTTCAGCTCAGTCTCTTCTAAGTGGCTGAACTTGCTGAAACTAATGGCATGTTTTTCCAGACAGTGTTCCCTTCTACAAGTATGTTATGTAAACATGGCAAGGCCACTGTCTTTCACCATGGGTGCTGTATCTGCACCTGCGGGGAGGAGCAGACAAGATAGATCATCCAAAACTGACCAACGAGCTATTCCATCCCACATACGTCACACTCAGTATAAAGCTGAGGGATCACGAGGGTCTCGTTCATTCTGCTCTCTTGCTCTTGCTCTGCTCTTGTTCTCTTTCCCCGTCTTCTGCGGTGGCTGAAGTCTGAGCAGAACCCTGCTAGTTTGCCTGCCTCTGATCCCGATTTGTGTGTTCCTGCATCCTGCTCCCACCTGCTGCTGAGTCCGGACTGGGACTTTTCCAGTGCCCTGCTCCACAAAGCCTCTGGTGATGTAATCTTCATTGAGGGCCGTGTGGGGAGGATTTTATATTGGTTTTATATATA
>NW_010172680.1:0-57485 GCF_000695765.1 Mesitornis unicolor | reverse complement strand
AGAGTTAGGCTTGTAGTGAGAAATTTCTGGTGCCTATTTCATCCAGGCTAGGTAAATTTCCTTTCACAGCTACAGTTGGTCAATATTTCAACATCACAAAAGTTGGGTTTACACTAAGAATACTACTGAAACAAAACTGAAGAAAACAAAAAGATGTAATGAAGAAGAAGACAACTTCTGATTCTTGTTTGGGGTCAGCAGCAAAAAAAGCACTTTGTTGATGAACGAGAACGATGAAGGATAAAAATGCATTCTGGAGACTGAGTATCAGACCAGGTTGCATTATTTGCTTCAAGTGTTTATTACTCCTACAGCGAGAAAAGCTGAACTGTTGGGAAGTTCTTTGTTCACTACTCTGGTTTAATAGCAAGGTGGATTTATCATAAATGTTAATTGGCCATGATTTGTCTTGGTAAGTAAATTGTGATGGCTACAGGTTTCTGCTGGAGATGCCCTTGGCTACTGCTCAGTAATGGTCCCTTCAAGCCTCAGATGTGAGGGGCTGCATAAGGTGACAGGGGTGGATTATTCTGTGTTCAACTACCTCAGCTGTCAAAACTCTTCAGATGAAGAGCCTCAACACACCTGTACGTTATGCTGAGGCATGACTGGTACAAAGAGACCTTAAGCCAAGTTAGGGGTCAAATAAAATCACAGCAATTTCAGAACTAAGAAGCAAGTGGAGTGATTAACTCCAACACACAAAAAAAAAAGAAAGAAAAAAAAGGAAAAAGAGGAAATGCCTGCAGTTATGAAGCATTTTTATTTTCCTTGTTCTTGGAAAAGGATAAGTGTTTCCTTCTGGATATAATAACTCTTTTTGAATAAATAAAGTTAAGGAAGGCGGTTAAGGAGAATGATCTGGTGCCACTAAAGGTAACAAAGTCTAGCCCCCAAAACCAAGTAATTTTTACAAGCACGTTGTAAAGATCTAGAAGAAAAGATGCAGTAGAATAAATATTGCCTAGAGTATCACTGAATGCGCAAGCAAAATATCTGGGATATACTCTTAAGTGCAAAGCAATTATCATTGAGTTTATGTTTCAATTATTTCAGATTCATTTGCTCCCTTATGCCTTTAAAATAAATATATTAGGTGAAAGTCCTTTGGGATTTCATGCATCTTGAGATCAACTAATGTCTTTAACAATCAGAACTGTTAATATGAGCAAAAGTCAAATACCCGAAGAGGGGAAAATTAGTTTTTTTCAGAGAAACTGGTCAAAGAACATAACCTCCTGACTTGCAAAAATAAGCAATTTGGAAATTAAATAAATTAATGGTATGTGGAAATTAAAGCAGCAATACAGGTTCATGTTTAACCACCTGCATATGCTGCAAATAACACTTCTTTAGAAGGGTTCAGATGGGCTGGTAGGAGAGTACTGAGGCAGTGACAGTAAGGAAAGAGGCAGCCTGGAGAGGTGTTAATGCCAATACTTTCATTGATTGATCCCTGTGATTTCTGTTAGTGTTCCAAACAAGCCAAATCTGTGGATGGTAATGTCGTTGGTTGCCGAAATCAAACATGGACCCAACTCTTGTGTTGTGTGGCTTTCCTTGACAAAGGGGACAACCCATCTTTGTGAAGTGTATTTAATTAGAGGTTGTGATTAGAGTCTAGGTGATCCTGCTCTAGCAGGGGGATTGGACTTAGATGATCTTTCGAGGTCCCTTCCAGCTCCTAATATTCTGTGTAATTCTGTGATTGCTGCTTGAAAAAGACCAAATAAAAAAATTGTTATATAAACTGTCACAGTAGAAGCTCCCATATTTTTATCAATCAAGAAATTATGGCTATGTGACAGCCCTAGGAAAACTATATGTATGACTTGTAATCAAATTCTGGAAATTTTTCAAGGTTTCTTTGTCACAGTGTGTTTCTTTTTCATGAATTAGGTGCTTGGTAGGAAAAAGCAGACGATGACTCTCTAAAATGCAGGAATTTTCTGAACAGCTAATTGATGACATCTTGTCCCTGAGTGGGCAAAAGCTTCTCTTGAGTTGAAAACTCATTCAAAGACAGGAATAATGAATTGCTGCCATTCTTGGATGCTTTAAGAAGATATTACAGACCTAAGCCTGCTTTTCTACTTTTAAAATCTACTCATGAACAGCAGGACACTGGCCCTAGCTTTCATAACTTAGAGTCAAGAGGTGGATGCAAGTTGCAAACTCATGGAAAGAGAAAGTGCAAAAACAAATAGTAACTAACATTGTTAGTCACTGGAGCAATAGCTATTTGGAATAATCTGAGGTTGTGGGGAATTTTTTCCTCTTTCAAGTATTGCTGTGATAGATGTAAATGATAAAAACAAGGCTCCTTCTCCGGTTTTGTAAGTAATTCTCTAGTAATGTGTTTCTTCTGCTGTCTTTAGAAGAAGGATGATTTCTCTGGAAGTCTGGAATTGAACTAATGATGGAAGAAGAGCATCCATCTGACAAAGGACATTCAAGTGGCTTGCTTTCTCAGAGTCCTTAAGAGAAAGAAAGACAAGCAAAGAAGATAAAAGCAATTATTTCCATTCCCATGGCATACTACTGTAAATTGTCAGCCATTGCAAATGGGTTCATTGCAGCAGCAATAACAAACTTGGGATAAATTTTGGTAAAATCTTCAAGAGCTGGCAGCACTTTTATCAAAGAAACCCTTCATTTCCTGCCTTAGCTGAAATGTACACATTTAAGGAGGAGTTAATGTTTACAGTTTAAAAATAAATTAATATGTTCTCACTATATTTTTATCTCACCAAAATAGATAAGTGAATGGGAAAATATGCAATGAGTTGCAACAAAATAGCTTTTGAGTTGAGTGGTTTTTTGGAGTCCAAGTGAGTTGGGTTCTGGCCTGAGATCCACATTTTAGACATAGGTGGTTTCTTTTTTGGCAAAGCTGGTATTCATTGATTTACCTTTTTAAAATTTCTCTCTCTACTTGAATTGTGAAAGATGCTTAAAAATTATGAATCATAGCTTAGAAGATTTAAAGAGAGACTTAGATGTTTGTAACATATGATTGTTATGGCTCAGGGATGGTAATTGGTTTCTAGTCTTTCCCTTCCAGCATTGTCTATGTAAGTAGCAAAAAGCCCTCATGTTTTTGTGTTATTTGAGAAAACTTCACAGAATTAAAATAAGTAAGAGCTACAATAATAGTATGTAAACAGACAAAATTAATGCACCCATCTGACAAATGTGGATCTTGCCCATTGGGAAAAAAAAGAAAAACATTTAAATAGCCTGAGCTTTAGCTGCATAATTTCTAACAAGAAAAATTTTCCCTTGGTTTTCATCCTTCTTTTATTAAAAGGAAACTGAGGTGTATATACATCCACATCAACATTTTCATAAACCTTTCTATTGGTAAGTCTGCTCTTTACATTTTTTTGTACTCTGGCCTCTTTGTAAGACATTAAGTATATATTTAAAGCGAAGTGTGTCTTAAATATAATTGTGCTCAAAGGAGGTGAAATAAGCTTGTGTTCATATGCTGTGTTGAATTGGATCTTTGACCGTCCATACAGAAGTGTGAAGTAAAAATGTCATTTTTTTATAGAGTACAGAATGATTAACTATTGGGAGAAGGGCAAGGGTAGGAGAGGGGTTCTGTTATAAATTATCAGTATATAAGAAATAACATTGCTTTAAAACATTGGACACTAAAGCAGTTCCAGTTTCTGTTTCTAAGAATCTAAAAAGGCAAAAGTCTACTTAACAAAAAAAATAAAAGCAGGAAAATAAAGTAAAGAACTCCTTTTAAATTATTAGTGCTGGTAGGATAAAGAAGTGCTTGGAGACATGGCTTGAAAAGTTGTTTCATTACTTGCACTGCAATCCAATCCACGTATTTATTTCTCTGGATCTGAAAGAATCTGACAAATTCAAGGCAATATTAGAATGCAACAATACTCCACTTAAACTCAGCAGCATTAATAATAATGATGTGCCACCTGTATCTGCTAAATGTTTCACCAACTTAGATTAAGTTAATTGAAATTAATCAGCAACTTTGTGAGGAGAAGAAAAGCTGAGAGAAATTTTTAGGAGATATGATAAGTTCATGCACTCATAGTCTTCACCTGATGTTAGGGAAAAAACCACACATCTACATATACATGAAGTAATCCAAGACAATTAAAAGCTAGGAAGATTTTTTTTTTCTACTTGTTTTAATAGGATTTATAGAGAAACATGGACAAATTGTGCAAGAATTTGGCTGATTCCTTCCACGTAGTATCCCCGAGGAACAGACTGTAATATCTGTGCATGAAGATGAATATCCAGAAAAGAAAAAACATTTGCATGTGTCATCACTTAGTTAATGTCAACCCTGGATAACAAAATAGCTTGCCTTGTTTTCCAAATTTTCAGTGGGCATTGAAATAAACTCTTTCAACTCAACATTTTGAGTTGGGATTTTCTTTGCCATCTTTCTTCATGGCTGAAATCTGCTATTAACAGAAACATTTTGCATGTTCCCTGTTTCACTCAGACCAAAGACCTTTTCTTCTGTCCTTCTATGATAGGGTAGAGGGGTCAGGAAGCTCACAGCAGTTATCTGGGGATTCATGGTGGGAAGCAGAAAGATCCAATGGATCTACAGGTGACTCCCTGTTGACAGGAAAATGGATGCATAAGCAGAATACACCAATTTTGCCGTTGAGTATTTTGGGGCTTGAATCTCTTCTGGAAATTTCACCTGTCTGAGCATTTTTTCTAAATTAACTCTACAGGGAGAAGGAGCAAGGTAGACACAAGTCATATGTCATTGACGGAAATCTTATTTTCAGTGCTGGGAAAATATCTCAGCATCTCATAGTTAAAGCTAGAGAGAAGACTACTTTCTATTTTTATCTTAAACTCCTGTCACTAGAACTGATTCAGTTCTCCTGTGAAACATTTCAGGGCCGAAGAACTGGAAAGGTCATTGTATCTTTCCCTTTGCTATCAGAAGCAATTATATAATCCTGTGTAGGAAGTTCTATCTGAAAAATCAGTGATTTCAATTTCCTTCTCCTTATATGCTTTTTTAAAGCCTGAGAAACTTTGTCCAATTTCCAGGCATAACCAGGAGTCTGGAGAACTCCACAGATACGCGATAGCGGAGCCCATGAATTATGTGATGCTGACCGTCCTCTGTGATGCTGAGGAGACTTTATCTAACATTGTCTGTGACTTATTTGATTAGTGGAGTAGGACCAAAGAAGTGATTGATGAGCAACAGCAACATGGAGCAGATGTTGGGAGGTCTTTTCTTGGTCCACATGTCAAAACACAGACTGGACTCTGCTCCTGAAGTTGGGAAGTTCCATTCTTGAATTGAGGCATGTTTTACAGTGTCTTTTGCCAAATCAGCGCAATAGAGGTACCTTATCGTTACCTACTGACATGAACAAGTACAGGTCTTGATCAGAAGGAAGTCAATGCTACCATGGTCCCTACATGCTCTTCATTATCTGGGCACCACTTGCTCGTTGATACGTTTATGTTCTCCCATTTGGGAACATAGTTGTTCTCTTTTTGCATGTGGAAATCCATAGGCTCATCAGACTTGGCCAAAATAACCTAAGAAGCTGGAGCGCAATCCATGTATTTGAAACGGAATCTTTTAAATCCCTAGTATCCTGTTGAGTCAAGACACTAATCCTAACCTAAAAATACTAGGCCAGAATAGACTAGAGAGTGACTGAAACAGAGAAATTAAAATTGCAGTAACATATTTATTAGCTTTATCCTGGTACCTCTCCTTTTTCTGTTCTTATTTTTACTTCTTTTGAAAACTGCACATGAACTTTGCTTCAGTCTATTTTAAGCAGCCACATGTGAGCCAGCAGAGTGGGTGCTAAGGTCAGCAGAGAAACCTTTCAAAGCTGACATGGTGAACTCTAATGAGACCATTAGAAGCAGCTTCACCCTCTCCTGCTCATGTACAGCGTGCTTAGTCGAACTTGACGCATATTATCAGGCTGTAATTCATTTAGGCATTGGTCAAGGGATAACTTCCAACGTTTAGAGAAATTATTCTTCAGAAATCTGACAGAGATATGAGATCAAACCAGCGCAGGAAGGAGGGGTAATAATGTATGTTTGTGTGGAAGTGGATATTGTTTAATCCAGGTGGAGAGGGGCACAGACAGATACCAAGCATCTTACTGGACCGGAGGAACAACACTATTCTCTAACTTGGATTGAATTTATGGGAAATAGAGGAAAAAAAAAATATATATATATTTTTTTAAAGCCCTGTGAAAGATGTTCTTGGAGCTTTATTCCTCAGCATGCTTTTCCACAAATAGATTCAGATGTTGGGGTATCACTTGTTTATGTCTGAAGAGCGATATGTTCTCAAGCTAAAAATGAAACACTGAGCAGATGCTGACTTGTAGCAGTGTGTTCCTTAAAGCAGGCAAGTTGGATGCGGTCAGCAGTCATAGACACATGCAAACAAGAAAGGTAAAAAAGAAGATGAAAAAAGAAAAGTCAGTAGTTAGACAGAGCACTTATTTTGCATCACCACCTTTTGGCAGAGGATTAAAACCAGGATTAATTAAACAGGTATTATTAAGCTTATACAACAAATTCTCGTTTTCAAATTACAAGTTACAATTACTGGGTTGGAGAGGGCACAAAAGCCATAATCTCCTAAATGTGAGATTTTGGGAGAATGTCCTGGTTTTGCTGGGACTGAATTGTAGAATCCCTTTTAATGCTTCAGCCAGAGCTGGATTTCTGAGAAAGCAGTGTTTTACCTTTAATGAAAACAAGTTGACATTATAGCTTTGACTGGGATGAAGTTATTTTCCTTATAAACCTGATAAGGTTATTGTTTTCTTTTTCACTGGCAGATGTTTAAATTTTCAAGGATTTGCCTGCACCTGTGATTACAGTTTCTTTTGTTTGTTTATGTTTTTGTTTGTGGGTTTTGTTTGTTTGATTCTTTTTCTCTCTGAACAAGAGAAAAGCTTCAGGGGAAGCGAGAGCCCAGGACTCTCTGGGATAGGTGACCCAGGACATATGATCTGGATATAATCCAAACTGACAAATAAAGATGTGTTCTATCCCATAAGTGTCACACTCACCATAAACTGGGGAGATTGCAGAGGATGACCCCTTCAACCCTTCAAGCCCTTCAGCCCTTCCTCCTTCTTTGATCTCTTCCTTTCTTCTTCATGATGGCAGCCCCTTTTGGTTCCTGAGGCTTACACCTTCCATCACCTTTAGGTTGGTCTATGGCCAGTGACTGCTGTTTGTGAGCTGAGTATAACTTGATTGCTTTATTATTGTTGTTTATATTCCTGTTACAGTTAATTGACATCATTATTATTTACATTTGGGTTGTTTTAGTTATTGAATTGTCTTTATCTCAACCAATGAGTTTTTCACTTTTAATCTCCCAATTCTCTCCCCTATCCCATCGGCAAGGGGAAGGGCAAGTGAGTATACTTCATGATGTTTTAGCTGATTGGCAGGCGAAATTAACTTTGCCCAGGGAAGTTGTGGATGCCCCCTCCCTGGCAGTGTTCAAGACCAGGTTGGACGGGGCTTTGGGCAACCTGGGCTGGTGGGAGATGTCCCTGCCTGTGACAGGGGCGTTGGAACTAGACGATCTTTTAGGGGAGTTGGACTGGATGAGCTTTAAGGTGCCTTCCAACTCAAACCACTCTGTGATTCTATGATTCTATGAAACCACGACAGAGTTAACATCATGGGGACAAACAAATCGTAGGTCCCTAATGCAGTCATCACAAAGGCCATAAAAGCACCTTGTTTGTCAAGGTTTTATATTGTTATAGTTACCTAATAAGGTAATCTGAGACTTTGCTGCACTTTCTCTGGGTATTTTTGCAAAATCTGCTGATGCTGCAGTTTCAGACTAAGATGTTTTGCCTGTGTGAAGGTCATACGTCATCTCATCTCCATGTAAACTTTGAAAAGAATTTTCTTCCAATCACTGCTGTTACTTTTTTATAAAGATTAGCTTTCCTTTTCTTTAGAATAAGTGTTCTACTTAGGAGGTTTCTATATTTTTTCATTTTCACAGTATAGTTTTTGACACTGCGACTTCAAGGAAGTAGAAATTCTATGAGCTTCAGTGTTCTGTTAAAATCTATTTCTATTGTACTTCTACATTCTTCCATTTCTTGTCTATGTCTTGGTAGGTGAGTGAGCAGAGGAACACCAATTAACCACAAATTAGTTTGTTCATTGTGTCTCACTACTGTACTATCATTTTATTTTTCTAGTAAATGTGAGAATTTTTCTTTTCTTTATTTGTACTTTTTGTTTAATTACTTTAGCATTGTTAGTGTTTAATGTCCTTATGACATCCTGGTAATGATGTGACAGGGAAATTTAATTCCATTTATTTTTTTGAAGGAACATATTTATGTCTGAATTTCCCAAATTCTTTTTAAATCTCCCATCGTTACTTGTAAATTTAATTTCAATATGGTGGATTTTGGACTCTTGTCTAAGGAAAGAAAAGGATCAGACTGGTAAATTAGGTTTGAAAACAAAGACGACATTTTATACAGGCTGGAAGGAAATTATCACCAATTTCTTTTGAATTGTTTGTCAAAAGCAAAACTTCAAAAGAAAAATGTCAATGTTTTAGACAGCTTTAGAGGAAAAGAAGAATAATATGTGAGATAAATAAATATAAAGGTAACACCTTAATACCAGACATATTTTCTACATAATGAGCCATTCACTTTCATCAATACTTGCTCACTCAGAAACATTGTGGTCTTCAGTGAATACAGAGGAAACACTTTTATAGCTTTCTTTACAACTGCACATAGCAGACTTCTAAGGACAGCACATATATCTGACCGGTCTATCATGATCAGTCATTCTCTACTCTTCTGTAAATAATTGTTCCTTCTCTTTACCCGCAGTAAGAGTCACATCATCAGTTCAGACTCCTCAATTAAATATGACAAGCAATTATTGAAGTGCCATTACAGAGATAGCACATCCTGGTACATCCCCAGATAATGCCATTAATATCTCTGCAGCTTGAATGCTGCTCAGCTTTATGGTAAGCAGGACATTACAGTACAAAGCAAATATTTATGAATATCATCAATGGATAAAGAAGTCATCCTCTACAGTATATAACTTAAGTAATCTGTGTATGATAGAAAAGTGGGAGTGTGTAATTTCTGGTTTTGAATTAGAAGTGATTTAAAAAACCTGTAATATCTGTCTTTAAGGAGCACTGTTGTATTGCCATGTATTATGTTTACCACAAGCTGGAATAAAAAGTCAACATGTTGAAAGTTTTGGTGGAATGGAAAAGTCTGACAAAAGTGATTGAAAACAAAACTTTCCATCTCAGACTCCTTTGATCTCTGCTCTGAGCTTCATAGAAACAGTAGTCCTGGTCAGTCACTCTCCTTTCAAGCCTTCTGTCCTGGCCAAACTAGAACTCCATTTTCAATAGACTCCCTCAAAATCTTTGTGGTACATTTGAGGAGGCATTTCAACATTCTCAATGGAAAATTCTGGGGAAAAAAATGCTCTTTTATACTTGAGAACTTCTATTTCAATAGGAATAGATGGGAATTACAACAGGAAATTTCTGGCAGTTTCCAACAGGCTGTAGTGACAGCTACAGTAGTCATTACTACAGTAGTCATTACTACAGTAGTGGCCAGTGCCTCAGGTTCAGGACAGTATAAGGTCAAAAGTGATTTTGTGATAACGATCACAAAAGAAGAGGTGCTCCATACCTGAAAGAGCCTCCAGTCTGACATCTGTACGAATGCGTGCCTCAGGTTCAGGACAGTATAAGGTCAAAGATGATTTTGTCATAACGATCACAAAAGAAGACGTGCTCCATACCTGAAGGAGCCTCCAGTCTGACATCTGTACGAATGGTTTAAATTAATATATAAAATATTTGGTTTTCCATTAACACATGTCACATGTTTTTTTAGAGGCAGGTGTTGGGCAAGGGAAGAATAGATGACAGGAATAAGGTGAAGGCAGGAGGCAGACAGACAGTGAGGACAGGGTTTTACTGACTTGGCAGCAGAGAGGTAGTGAATTGAAAGAAATGGCATTAAGCACGGATTGATTAATGGCAATGACAACAGAGACAAACAGCTTACAGGCTAAATCCTCTCCTCTGTGCATTTCACCGTTCCTCTGCTGCACAGAGCAGACATGTCACTACTTCTGCCTGGTGGCTCTTTGCCTCCTTTTTCAGTTGAAGTGATGAACAGTTGTGGGCATGTCAGCATTCATTTAACAACAGCTCTAGTGGATGATCTCTTTCCATCCCCCAACAAAACGCCACCATGTCCAAAGGAGTGGTGGAAGAGGGCAAACAAAGTCATAGGTAAGAAAAATCCTATAGGAGCTTCCAGTGTCCCTCTAGTCCAAATCCCTTTCTGCTGCACTGTGATTTTGGCTTTTGTTTTCTTAATTAGGATGCAGTGGAATGACCAAAAAAAGAAAAAAGTTGATCCAAACAAAAGGTTGTAGCAACTGGAGGTCTCTCCAGCTTCGCAGACAGCTGCAAAATTGAAAGGTCTCTGATTCCTTGCCTTACACATTCTGCTCTGGCTATAGAGGTGAGTTTCTTCCACTCCTTCCCTAACCTGAAGTCTCCTGCCTCCGTGACTGTGCCAGGGCTCTCCTGTTTAACTCTGCAGTATATCTCCTCAGCTTAGGCTCACTAAGTCCTCATGTGTACTTTTCCATGGATAGGTAGAAGTGAAAATTCATTTTGGTTAATGTCTGTTTTCTTGGATGGGCAAAGAACTGTTGTCAAGGATGATGAGAGCCTTATGCAAGCCAGCTTTACACATTGATATTAATCTGTTTACACTTTTCTTCAATATATTTTTCTTAGCGATAGTCATGGAGAAACTAGTGGCTGAACAGCAATGTACTCCACTTTCACTGTTATCCGAGGAGAAACAATTGGAGATTTGAAAGAGATCTCTGCTAAACAGTGCTGAGAAGCCTACAGATAGGAAACAAAACTTGACCCCTGAGAGGACAAAGTGAAGCCATGAAGACCCCAGTCCAGCAAAACCTGTAACTCCATGCTTTACTCCAACAGTAAGACTCATGTGTTGTATTTAAACCCCATGACACATTTCACTGATGGCTACTGAAATTTAGTTTGTAAAACTCACATTGTTTCAAGAGCTGGGATTATAAATTTTTATAAAAAGCATGAAAGGAGTGACAGGATGGACTTGTTCTTTGAGGAACGAGGGCCACACAGTGTCATTAAAATAAAAGCTCAGCATCTAATCTTACAGTAACCAGTCATATATTTCTTCCTGCATCAGATATATGCATGTTAATGTTTATATTCATAACTACATTATGTATTTATAAGTAATATAAATATGTGTAATAAACAATACAGAGGATACAAGTTATATATGCCTAATGCATTGTCTAAAATTAGTATTAATAAGTATCTTTACATATAAAGAATTTCCTTATTCTTGAGATGCTACACCCACAATGTATTTCAATATATTGTGTTTAACTGGAGTGTGATGCATTTTTCAATCTGAAAAGCAGTTCCACTCATATTGAAACAGGAAGTGTTTATTATAAAGTAGTCAGTATAGCTATAACAGTTTATTACATTCGTGGTATTGTGGTTCAAAATTTTTTTTTTTATAAGTTAGTTAAAACCAAGTCAGGTTAATGTTTAGAAATGAGACTGTTCATGAAAAATCAGTGGAGTGTTTAAAATTTCTGAAAGTGTTAGTTCTGGATCAAAGCCCTCACCAGAACTCATGTTAATTCACTTTAGCTCTTGAAAAGTTGGGTGTCTCCTTGCAGCTACTTGTCCACACACTTTTGGTATGAAGAGACAGAGACACAGACACCTTCAGAGCACATTCTGTTGCATGCATTTCTGCCGAAAATGTAAAAGTTAACTTGCAGGGCTACATTAGATGAGGTAACTCATTTTCAGAGAGCTAAATTGAGGTCAGAAAAATCCTGTCCACAAATCAGGGGAAAACCCCCCAAACCCCAAATCCACACATTTTAACTTCTATCTAAAGAAACAGTTTATTTAAAATAATCACCGTTTGCTGTTAATAAACTAGTTGAATTTAGGTATCTGGAATTCAGTTAAGTTTTCTCAGTACTGAACTTAGTCTATATTTACTATGTATTTGCTACAGTTTACAGAAGTACAGGTTTCCATGACCATTTATGGAAATATGTGGAGATTTTTCTCAAGGATGAATAAATAGATTAATGCTTTTGTAAGTAAAAAGAAAAAAGGAACCTCAGCATCCATTTGGCCCTATTACCTCCTGGAGTGTCTGTGAGCTAAGCATTTCTGCTTTGTTTAGGAGTCTTAGACTTGAACTGTTAAAAGGTCTAGTCAAGCAGATACATGGAAAAACGGCCACAGAGCAAGATGAATGCCAAAGTAGAGTAAAAATGCTTTAGTATTGAAAACACTATAAAAATGCAATTATGCTGAGGAGAAAAAAATATAAACATATTTCTGAACATTCTAAATATTTTAAATATCTATAAATATTCATTATGTATCCATGCCCCATACATATTTAAAACCCAAAGTCTCTGCTTTCATTAAGTGAATGCTACTGGAGATAAAAGTATGCTTAAAAGAAATAGAACAATTATTGTTGGACCAGCTGTAGTGATAAATCACAGCCAGGCAGGGAGATTAGGTTCCAAAAATGGAAATAAATGCACATTCACACTGGAGTTCCAGCAGAGAAGGAAAGCAAGACAGAGAGCAGAGGTTTGGAAACTGGTGCTATATAACTAAAGAACTGAAAACAGAGTTTTGCAAAATGCTGAACAGATTTTACTTCAGCCTGTTGTGGACTTAGACATTTTTGAAAACAGAAAGGGAGGACAGTAGTTTAAATTAATTAGTCCTTTTAAATTACAATAGCAACTCAGGACTCCAGGCTATGCACTGTGAATCCTTTTCTTGTGCCATTGTTTCTTTGCTTTCCTGCCATCTATTGTCTCTTGTGTGAAAGTAATTTGGTGGCAGAGCCCTTTGTTCTGTTTTAGAAGACACAACTTCCTAACCCAGAGATGAATTTCTGAGCAATCACAACTTTCCAAACTTTGCACCTCTTTTACGGTACTGATTGACAGTATTACATTTGCATGAAGAAAGAAAAACAGATGCCTGGTACAAACAGCGACATGGCTCATAGACATGGTTGGAAACTGTAAAAAATGGTCTTAGACTCATTGTTCCTCTTAACCTTCTTCTCTGTCAAAGGTCCTACTTCCCATAAGCTCCTTCAGCCTTTCTAATGGTGATTCCTGGCTTGTCTTTGAGCTGATTTAGGTGCAGGTTATTTGAGGTGCACATCACCTATACAAAATGATAATCATCATATAGGTATAGCAGATATAGCAAGACACAGACCATTTCCCAAAGACTAGACACCACTACAACAAAGAAAAACAACAGTCAAAAAAGAAACTGTGATAAAGAATTTAAGGATCTGATCCACTAGGCCATTTAAAAGAGGCAACCAAAACACACAGAAGTCTGTGCAGGAGTTTGTGTAGAAGGATACAAAGAAGTGGGCAACTTTGATTGATCATGGTGACTGGGAAAAGTCCCTAAAGGCTGAAGGAAAGAAAATATCATGCCCATCTTCAAGAAGGAGGACCCAGAGAACTACAGGCTGGTCAGCTCACTTTGATTCCTGAGAGGGTGGTAGAGCAGCTCACCCTGGAACGATTTCCAAGGCACGTTAAGGAGAAAATCATCAGGAGAAGTCAGCATGGCTGCACCATGGAGGAGTCATGCTTGACCAACTTGATAAACTTCTGTGATGAAGTGACTGGCCCGGTAGATGAGGGGAGAACAGTGGGTATATGAGGGGAAAGGTGTGGATACTGTTTACGTGGACTTGAGGAAGGCCATTGACACTGTCTCACGTAAGATCCTCATAGTAAAGCCGTTGACGCATGGGCTGGATAAGCAGACAGTGACATAGACTGAAAACTGGCTGAATGGACGTGGTCCTGAGGGTGGTCATCAGTGGCATAAAAATGCAGCTGGAAAAGTAATGTTAAAACTTTCTTAGTATTTGAATTTCAATGTTACGTATTTTATTAAGACACAATGAAATATTTTCATAGACAAAAAAAAAGACACTTTTCTTCAGTGCAGTTTTCTGATTCAGAAGTTATGAATTAAATGGACAGATTGTTTTCTCTAGCTAGTTCCAGCATCTAGTAACCGTACTATCATTAATGCTAACCATGATAATTAACAAGAAGCTTTCTCATATATCTGATAGTTTTTTTGCTGCATTTGGAAATATGTGAAAAGTCCATCTAGTTTTTAAAAGCAAACAAGGATATTCTGAAACTCGAAATACTGTCAAGCATATAATTAATCAGAGTATTTGGGATTTTTGTCCTGATCAGACTCTTTAAAACACTTGATAGTATTAAAGGCTTATGATAAGCACTTTAGAAGTTGTGACAAGGTGGATTGAATTCTGAATATTATATTAGGTATGTGATAGGTCAATAAATAAATATATTAAGAAATATATTCAAGAAAATGTTACTGTAAGAAAAAGAGAGATAGAGAAACTTACTGCAGTATTATAGACTACTGGTTGGTTTGCATAAAAAAAAAAAAGCAACATTTTTTCAAAGCAAAAAGTAAATTTCCAGTCTCCAAATCAAATGGAAATAATTCCAGGGAGGTTCATGTGCTCATGTCAAGAATGGCTTGAACTCTACAATGTTAGTAATGCTTGAGCTCCTTTTCTATTTTCGTTATGTGACAAGAATCTTTCATTTGTTGTATTTTAATATCTTTCTTTTCAGAGATTTGTTCCTGAGATATATAATGGAATCCTTGAGAGTTACTCTAATGGATAATAGGGTCAAAAAGTGAAACAAGGTGTCTCTCTACACAGAGATAGAAAATGACTAAATCTGATTTCTCTTAATGTTTGTTTTGTGCAACAACATTGGTGCCTGCTGTCAGGTGTGGCTCTGACATAATCACCATGTCATGGAAAAAAAATGATGGTACCTGACGCACCTTCTGGGCTACCAGGTGTCAGGGTGGTGCTCACCATAGGTCATGGGGGACAGAAGAAAGCTTGTGTGCGAGTCTGTAACCCTGCAATAAGATATTGCCCATGATGGGCCATAAGTTTTGTGCTGACATTTCAAGGCCTTATCAGGTTTTCTCTGTCTGGAATTTTCTTGACCTGCCTTCAGCTTAATTTTACATGGTTTATCTACAACAGCAATTTTTTTAAATAATCAGGTGTCTATAGCTAATCTGTTCTGCTTTTGACTTCATATGGTGCAACCATAGTTTTGCATAGACAGCAGTAACAAGGAAATATTTCACATAAAATGAGATATTTATGACATGGTGATCTAGTATCAAGAAATAGAGGCTTATGATGGCAGCAGAGGCCTTGAGAAGTGAATACGCGGGATGTGACACAGAGATGTACAAGTATGGGATGATAAAAGATGAGACACAGGCTTGGCACGGGAGACCCGAATGGTCACTTAAAGAAATAAAGCCTTGGAAAGATACAAAACTGTGTTTAGGAGTAACAAAGTACAGTGAGTTGTATCAAATCTATGTCAAAGACACTATGTGTAGCAAATTTGGGTATAACATGGAGCTATAGATCAATTTAGGGCCAGGCTTGATGGGGCTCTGAGCATCCTAATCTAATTAAATATGTCCCTGCTTGCTGCAGGGGAGTTGGATTAGATGACTTTTAAAGGTGCCTTACAACCCTACTCATTCTATGATTCTATGGTTCTACGAATGAAGAAAGAGAATAACAAATGTGTAAAAATGACCTCGGGTGAATCCTAGAGTGAGGGAGAAGAAATCATCAATATCCTACCCCTCTCAGTGAAAGACTCCAGAAGCCTTCCAGACTTGATATAAAAATGATCCCCCTTAGCACTCTGAAGTTAACAATTTTAAGCCCCAGAGGAGCAGAGTAAGAATGAGAATAATATCAGGAAAAAGGTATAGAAACTAAGAACTGGATATATCAATTTTTTAATTGTATTATTACTATTATTGAGACTTTTTCTGAAGTAGTCTTTCTTCTTTCTTTTTTTTTCTTCTGCAATCATTAGATCTATACAAGTAATGATTCCTGAATTAGACTGTTGTGATTTCAACTAACAGTAGTTATTATATTACAGAATCATAGAATTGTAGAATCATGGAACTGTTTGGGATGGAAGGGACCTTAACGCTCCTCCAATCCAACCCCTGCCATGGGCAGGGACAACTCCCACCAGACCAGGTTGCCCAAAGCCCCGTCCAACCTGGCCTTGAACACTTCCAGGGAGGGGGCATCCACAGCTTCTCTGGGCAACCTGTGCCAGTGTCTCATGACCCTCACAGTAAAGAATTTCTTAAAGTCTTGGCACATGTCTAAAGCACATGTCCAATTTCTTTCATCCACCAGTATCCTGAAGTCCTTCTCTGAAAGGGCTGCTCTCAATTCATTCATCTCCCAGTCTGTACTGACATTGGGGATTGCCCTGACCCAGGTGCAGAACCTTGCACTTGGCCTTGTTGAACTTCATAAGGTTCATATTGGTCCATTTCTCAAGCCTGCCAAGATCTCTGTGGATGGCATCCCTTCCCTCCAGTGAATCAATTCAGCTTGGTGCTTACATTGCTGTAGTGTGTTTGGTTTAGTCACAATGAACAGAAATTTGTAGTCCTGTTTTGTGGGTTTCTTGGGGAAAGTCATGCATGACTCCGAAGTCTGCATTTTCTCTGAGACTTATGTCATTTTTGGTCTATGTCGATGTGAATCCCCAGGGAAGACCATGCCCTGTACTCTTGAGACCACTGCTGAGAAATGAGAATATCTTTTACTAACAGCAGGAAACCAAGCACTGGGAAGAATCACAGAATCACAGAATATTAGGAGTTGGAAGGGACCTCGAAAGATCATCCAGTCCAAGCCCCCTGTCAGAGCAGGATCACCTAGACTAGGTCACACAAGAAAGGAGGGGTAGAGCTTTCATTGCAGAAGGAACAGCAAGCCCAACCATATAACAACATACTGTAGCAGATAGAACCATTCCAGCAGAGATGGCAACACAGAAATCTACTGTCCTTACTGAATTTTCCCATCTCCAAATACACTTCTGTCAGGTTTTGGGGTATATTTTAATTTACACGTCTGCTCTCTCTCAGATGTACTTGTACAACCCACAGAAGTTGGCTCCTTCTAATGATCTACGGCTGTACCTTGTGAAAATATGTTTTCAATTTGGTTCCTGAAACATGGATCAAGTGATTCTGCCAACACAAATATCCTTTGCTGTCAAACATTTCTCTCCTCTAAAGAGTGGAACACCTGCACAGAGCTCAAAAAAAGGGAGGGGGGGGGGAAAGAAAAAAATGAAGGGGAAAAAAGCTTCATAGTGGTGTTTCATTTACTTTCAATTTTTCACATGAATTTCATTTAGTAATTAGTTTAGAAAATAGTTACTTTTATATATTGGTATTACATATTAACTTGCACATGCAGGGCTAAATTCTCAGCTGGTGATTTACACCTGTTAGATGACTCACCCTGGGCATTGCCTTGCTAAAAATCTCTTACAGCTATGCCACATCTTTTTACACCATGGGACTTGGGCTGTGGTCCACTGACACATGGCAGACTGGCAGCACACCTCCTTCCACCTTTATGTTGAACCAAAGACACACGTCAGTTAGCAGAAACCAGAAATGTTGAGAAATACTCTAAGAACTGTAAGTTATATTTGTGGATTCCAATTTTTCAGAATTAAATCTTATGGCAACCATATGCAAATTGCTGGTATGCAGTTTGTCAGCTTTCAGACTGGAAGTTTTCTTCAGTTTCTCTCAGAAAGAAACATTAAAACAGGCCAAGAGAAGGGATTATAAAATGATATTGATCAAAAGCACTGTGATGAGGAAATACGGGTGATTCTACCAGAGCATTCCATATTTTCTTTAAGCTTTATGTATTCATCTACAATACATAAATATACACAAAAACACAGAGAGACTATATAAATATATGTTATGTATAATGTAATATTATATATAATTATGCATGTAATATCTTATCTTATGGTGTGTGTATATATTTCTCAATATTTACTGTCGGAGATGCTCAGATCTTGACAAGAATAGGAGCATCTGTTTCCCAACCATTCTAGACCACCAACACCAGCAGATTACTTCAGTAATAGTCTCAGTTAACAATTCCTGCTTTTGGACTAAAAGTAACAGATCCACATCTGTTAGAGAAACTAGAGCCAGTATCCAAATGAGGACTGGAATCTGAAGGGGGAATTATCCAGAAGGATTATTTTCCTTTCTGTTATTTTTCTTTCACAAGCATAGCTAAATTGGGAAGGATGATGCAGGATGGGAGACTGGAGGACAGTGTCGTAACTCATAAATATTTAAATCACATGAGAGCAGGGTTGTACATGTATAACCAAAACATGCCTGTATGAAGAAGTTTGTCATGGGGGTGGCTATTGTCCCTTCAGTTTCCTTGAAAACACTTGTCTCAAAAGTTTATTTTGTCATAAGTAAAGCCAGAGTAGCACTTTGATATAGGTAATATCATATAAATGTAAGGACTTAATTCTCAAAGTGTGCATGTTTGTTACATTTTCTTCCACAAGTTCTTTCTGGAAAAGTAGATTTAAGTGTTCTCCATCTTTCCCCACTCCCAATCACTTGTTCCTGTCCAGAACTATATTTTACTAACTCCTTATGTATGCCAATGCAGCTATAAAAGCAGTCAATGAAATACACTGGCTCCATAAATAAAGATTGGTGCATTTTAGGGGATTTTGGGGTGGTTTTTCCTTTGCTTTTCCTGCCCTGCTGATATTTAGTTAGTTCAGCTTACAACATGGCTCCAAGAAGAGAGGAGAATTAAACTGCTGCCTGCTGTCTGAAAGGAAATGGGAGTTTTTGACACTGTGCTGCCAAACATGCTAATGTGGACAGTGCTCTCAGCCTCCAGGGATGGGGTACTGGAAACCTCTACTTGCCCATGACTCAGTGATTGGGAGACTTACCTTGCCATGCACACAGATGTAGACACGGGTTGGCCATCAGGGAAGAATGGCTAACTGGGTACAGACTGATGGCAATAACCTTTAAAGCATGCCTAGCAACTGCCAGCTCCTGCTAAAGGGAGTTTCATAGAATCACAGAATGGTTTTAGTTGGAAAAGACCTTTAAGATGATCAAATCCAAACACTGAACCAGCCCTGAGTCCACCACTAGACCATGTCCTTAACTATGATGTTTCTGGCTCCACCAGCTAAATTATCTTGCTCTGCTCTCTAGTGTAGAGGCATAGCTGGGTTGGGTTTTTTCAGACATCATTCATGTCTCCTTTCTGCTCTTTACTTTTCCTTTTGGACCAAAGTCACAGTCTAGTCCCAGCAGCAGGAAGGTCCACCCCAGTAACCTCAGCCATTCAAATTCAGCAGTGATGATCTGTGCTTGTTGGAATTAGAAGCTGCAGCCTTCATATCCTCACTAAATCTACTTTGCTTGATTTGATTATCTCTATCTGATTTCCCATCTATTGTTGCAACAGCTCAGTTTCTATTCAAGCTGTGCTATGGCATTGCTGACTGCCCTGAAACATCCTCCCTGGAAGTAGCTGCACTTCTGCAGAGCTAATAGAAAAATCAACATCGCACTGAAGCTGCTGGTGTTGGAAAATAACATAAGAAAGACCAAGTGAGACCACTGGATCTTGTTTTCCAGCATCCTGTCCCTGATGTTGACTAGTTGTTGATGGCTAAGTAGGAACATAAGGAGAGGTCAGTCAAGTGCTACTTCCCCATGACAGCATCCAGTGATTTGTGGCTTTTGGGCTGTTTGAGCAGAGGCCTCCTGTGGATCTTGGTGGATTTTTTTTTCCTGTTTCTAAATATGTCCTGTTTTCTGAGGCTGGACATTAAACAAGGTAAAAAGGACATTCAACTGTGTAAGCAGAAGAAGTTTTCATATGATGGAAGGTGACTGAAGTAATACTGAATTTTGAAGTTTGTTAGGTTCTTTTTCCTGAGTTTTTCTCTAACTTCATTGTATGTCATTTGCTTGTTTAAGAAGCAGCCAATTCCCTTTCAAAGAAAGGGTTTAACTGTCACAAAGGCATCATCCTGATTGCTCTGAATGTTCAAACTAACCTAGAGCAGAGACACAGTTTGCCTTTCTCCCAAGCAAGTGGATTTCAGGGTAAAATGCAGAGAAGGTTACCCTTTTAACCTCTTTCAGACTTCTAGGTCTGACACAAAACCCCATTAAGAGGCACCCTACACACAGTAAACCAGAAAAACAGCATCTCTTCTCCCTTCTGCAAAGAGGTGTCCTTGAGGAAGGTCAAGAGAGACACCCGTTAAAAGCTGTGACATTTGTGCCCAAGCAGCACCAAGTGCAGGTTGCTCCTGCAGCTGAGGAAAGCTGCACCCTTTCTGCTCTTCCTAGAGGTCCAGCAGTTCCTAGTGGTGAGAAAAATTTTGTTCACCATGAATAAACACTGAGGATGTATTCCTTCTTAAACAGCAAAGATTGTGTCAAGTACAAGAGATCAAATCCAGCTTCTTCGGCTCGTGACTGGAAACAGACTGATAAGCTTGAAAAGTAAGGAGAAATATTCTAATTTACAGTAAATTTCTCCTTCCATTTCCCTCATAGCCAAAAGATATCTTTAAAAACAATAAAACTTTTTTGGTGGCTTTTAATTACACTGATTCCTGAGGCTGGTACTGGAGAGTAGCCGTTTTGCTGAAAAATAATCCCACTTTCACAATGGAATTTGAAAGACTGGTGGAACAGATTGCAAACCATTTCCATGCCTGGTTTAACTGCTTGTCTGCCAGCCTGTGTAACTAATTTTCAGTAGGCATTTACTTACAGCTTTTCTTTGTTTCATATTGCTATTGGGCTATGACCACAGTAAAGAAAGTCTTTTGTGCTGTTCTGCACAGGCAGAGATGAGATGCAGGGAGATGGTAAGGGACTGCAGAGATGAAGGTTCCTGCACTCCCCATGAGAAAAAAAAGTGTGAAAAGATGGAAATTTGAACTAAATAATAACAGAAATAAGAACCCCAAACAAACCAGGAATCTGTAGTATGTTAATAATTGCTCACACATCCCCAGACTGAGAGAGCTGGGGGAAGGCGATTATCAGTTCTACACAGCAAGTGATTTGAATTACCCAAACACATTGTATAAATTATTTTTGAAGGGAGATTAAACTTTCCATACTTTCCAAACTTTCCAATCTTGTGCATCTACGTAGGAAGAACAAATTTGGCAATGATAGCCTAGTCTACACCTGGAGGAACACCAAGCTTCATCTTCACTGTTGGGCTGTAGAGATTGTGTCTGCCTATCAAGTTCAGAGTGAGAGATGAGCAACACGTTCACATGGTGGTCAAGCAGTGCTTCTGGCTGTGGTGGATACGTTGAGAACCTGGTATTCAGTGTATTGCCAGGGGATATATGCTGCACTCCAGAAAACCTTACACAATATTACAGTAACTTGATCGAGAAAACAATGAAAAGGTTTCTATGAAACTATTGCTTTTGAGGAGAAAAATAAAGATTTTAATGGGCTTGT
Organism: Mesitornis unicolor; assembly: GCF_000695765.1. Classification (NCBI taxonomy): domain Eukaryota; kingdom Metazoa; phylum Chordata; class Aves; order Mesitornithiformes; family Mesitornithidae; genus Mesitornis; species Mesitornis unicolor. The sequence continues at coordinate 35,827 of NW_010172680.1, read as the reverse complement.
GATCTCTCAGACACCTCTCATAGTCCTTCTCCTCATCCTTTTCTTCTCCCTGCATGAGCAGCAAAGATGAAGTCAGAGAAGATAAAAAAATCTGACTCTTGTGCTGTGTGAATGATGTGATGTTATAGAACCACGGAATCATAGAATGGTTGGGGTTGGATGGGGACCTTAAAGCTCATCCAGTCCAACCCCTGCCATGGGCAGGGACAACTCCCACCAGACCAGGTTGCCCAAAGCCCCGTCCAACCTGGCCTTGAACACTGCCAAGCAGCGGGCATCCACAACTTCCCTGGGCAACCTGTGCCAGTGTCTCACCACCCTCACAGTAAAGATTTAATTTGGTTTTCAAATAAAATAATCTATTCATGCTCCATTGCACTTTCTTCATCACCACAACACCTCTTAGGACCTTTATCAGGTTGATGGGCATCTGTAGTAGAATGCTGGTCTATGAGCAGACATCACTGAAGCACAAGGTTATGGTTTCCTTAGCAGGGAGAAAAGTAAATTTTGAACCCCATAGGCTCTTGAGTGCTTTATCAACTTGCTTCAAACTTTCCAGCATGCAAAGTGAGAGCACATGAAGCAGGAAAAGCAATTATTTCTAGTGTGAAATTACTCAGAGAAACAGGGTGAAAATTAACAGAGCAATGCACAGGTGTGCAGAGCAAAGCACATGTCAAGGGACTTTTCTGCCTTCTGATACCAGGCCCTAAACAACCCTTTTATTAGTTGTAAACACTCCAGCTTCAACAATTCTCAACCTGTGTTTATTTTTTTCATCCTGCCTTGTAACCCAGAACTAGATTACAAAATACAAATGTAACATTTGCTGGAATCTTCTCCAGTGCAAAGGCACTTTCCTGGTTTATTTTCTTTCTTATTTTATTTACTTAGCCATTTGTTTTCCCTTCAATAGCTTCATTAGTATTCATAGTTTCTTTTCAGAACTGTTACTGGCTTTTAATAAAACCTGTATAATGAGAACATGCTGCTGTACATGTAGTATGAAACAATAATTAACTCATAGGCAGTCTCTAGAAACTGAACATATCATAGAAACAGGACTGATGTCAGGGCTGGTTTAAGAGTGTGGAAAACTTTCTATAAAGTCTTCTAGGTTCTGTCTATCATAGAAGTTTCTATTTTTAAAGAGGTTATATGCATGTATGGCTGTATTTTAGATATGAATCAGTTTGATCTGGAAATCTAAAGATGATTCTGAATTGCTAAAGAAATGATGTTTTAGAGGAACAGGATTCAGCTTCTTTGCAAAAATAAAAAGTAACACTTAAATACTATAAGATGAAACTTGAAGTAATTTCAAAAGGAGATGTATGACATATAACTCAGGTCTTGGTGACTTAGGATTTCCCTCCAAGTTGTCAGTCTATCCAAAGAGAAGATGCCAGAAGGCTGTGTCTGTATCCTATAGGAATGAATTGAACAGTGGACTTCCATATGTCCTTGGGAAAATCCAAAACTCCCTGAGAAATAGCAAAGATCATCACATTCTACATTTTGTTACCTTTCTGACTGCAGGATTCAGGTGGACTGCTTCGGTTCTCTTAGTTTTGCACACACAAGTTTCACAAAGATGCTCCTTCAACTTCTTACTTTTGAAACTTGCAAGAAATTAAAAATGAAGATGGCAAAATCTCTTCCTTGAAGGATTATATATTTCTCGTTAAACTTTAACTTCATTTAAAATCCATCCTTGATCCTCTTAAAGTATTTACGTAAGTGAATGAGGGCTGTAAAGCACGACTGAAGCTTTACCCCTTGGGGAAGCAGCTTGACCAATTTACATATTTATTAAATATTTTATATTTTACCAGATTGTATGCACTTCAGAATGTCACATCTTATTTTTGGTCTGAGCACTGCATAACAGTAATGGCTATTTCGAGCCCCAAAATGAAAAAGAGAATTAATCTGCATCTCTGGATTTGACCACTTCTACAGGATTTGAGGGGTTTTTTGTTTCTATGTTTTACTCTGTTCTGCAAAATTTTAGTTTTTAGTGTCAAGAAGTTGTGCTAGTCATGTGTAAATGCATCTCCTGTGGGGCTACATGATGAGCCTCTTGTTTTCCCTCTGGAAAGAGATTCAGCTTTCTAAGCATTCAAACCGAACTCCTGAACCTGCTTTATGGCAATTTTGGCTTTAAAGAAAATAAATGTAAAGCCGTTGCAAGCCAGAAATGCATATGAAGATGTATTTTTCCTAGGGGTACAAGGATCTATCAAAGCAGTGTTGATATTTCTGGTGTAATTCCTGCCCCCTCCTCCCCCTTACTGTCAGAATCTGGAGCAGAGACATTTTCCTTTGTTAATAACGTACAAGAGTAGGGAGTGTGTGAGATACCAGAACTAGGGCTTCCTATGAGCATCCTGGAGTCTGGAGACAGACTGGAGTAAGACTCCACAGTGGATACACGAGACAAGGGTGTACACCCAGTTTTGCTACTGGAGCCCTGAGTGTCGTGAAGCAAACTCCTTTCCTCTGTGCATCCACATTTCTAATGCAAGCAACCTCCTTCACAAAGTGCTTTGAGGTGCATCTGCTGAGAAGAGAATTAGAAAACAACTTTATTCAGCAGCCAGGATGAATTTCTGTGACTATCTTCTCTGACCACCTCCGTAATGCATAACTTTCTCCCTTATGAGGAAAGGCTGAGGGAGCTGGGTCTCTAGCTTCGAGACTGAGGGGTGACCTCATTAATGCATGTAAATATGTAAAGGATGAGTGTCAGGAGGATGGAGCCAGGCTCTTCTCAGTAATGTTCCATGATAGGACAAGGGACAATGGGAGCAAGCTGGAGCATAAGAGGTTCCATGTGAACATAAGGAAAAACTTTTTCACTGTGAGGGTACCAGGGCCCTGGCCCAGGCTGCCCAGAGAGGTTGTGAAGTCTCCTTCTCTGGAGACATTCAAAACCTACCTGGAAACATTCCTGTGCAATCTGGTCTAGGTGATCCTGCTCTGGCAGAGGGGTTGGACTGGGTGATCTTCAGAGGTCCCTTCCAACTCCTAACATTCTGTGATTCTGTTACTTCTCTGGACTTAACCTAGATTCAAGTATATTAACTTTGGTTGAAGCAGGTTACATTCTTTATGAGGGGAAAAAAAGTCAGCTGAACCCAACCCAACCCAACCCAACCCAACCCAACCCAAACCAAACCCACAATGCACTAATAGAAAAATTTAGAGATGAAAATGTCTAACAATGAGACCATTTGATACATTGTTCCAGCAGCCAATTATTTTAAGGTCATATTGGCCTTGTCTGCATTTTCAGCCACTGAATTCTATTGCATTATACTTATAGATTTTTTCTCCGTTCAAATTTTTCCACAGCCCTTTCATGCCATTCCCTGACCTTGTCTTGACAAAATGAAGAAATGAAGCACCTCATTGAATTTTTTTTTGTTTCAAATGCAGTATTATAGAATATTTTATGTTGCTCAAACTGGGCAACATCCTTGAAGCATAAAAATTAGCAAATAGAAAATATTTTCTAGTTCCAGCTACAGTAGGTAGAAATTCATAGGTTATAGACTTTTTCTAGCCTCTCAGGGACCTTTGCTCTTTTAGCCATCATACTTTTTTTTGGAGAGGGTGTAGAATCTCTGAACATATCCTATCTGTTTGGTAGAATAAACTGTGGTCTGAAATATCACTCTTTGAAGGAAAAGTCAAGCAAGAGTTAGACCTTGTTACTATTTCCTCAGTCTGGCTGAAGTAGGGATGAATCTTTTTCAGAGTCTTCCCTGGGGAGAGTCCACATTATTCATCCTTTCCTCTTCATGGGTCCTCTGACAACCTTATCAGTAAGGATTTCTACAAGGTCACTGCAAAACATGCACATGGCAAAGGACAGGACAAAAATTTAGACCTCCTTGAGGGCATGAAAGAGACAAAGTCATTTTTGTAAAAGGAAGCCATGCAGATACTCTAAGGACCTTGTGACCAGTTACGGATACTTGGCTTGTTAAATGCTATCTATTCTTTAAAGTGGAGTAGCTTTATGGAGGAGCAAGGGCAAAACGGGGCATTGGCAAGTGTCTTCTCCTAGGGAGCACCACTGTGGAAAGGTGTAAGAGGAAAGCTGCTGCCTTCCAGTTTGGAGGAGACATAGTTGCTGTTACGAGTTTAAATTACTATATAATTTTGCCCTGCAACCTTCAAATACATCAGGAAATTCTGCCTTCGTGGATTTTTCTGTTTTGTTGGGTTTGTTTGATTTTGCTTTTTTATTTTTTTTTTGTCTAACAGTTGCAAAAGTGTCTCTTCTTTGCCAACAAATCTGCTTTTAGCTGACACCATGCTTAGCAATCCTTCATTGCTTTAGTGTTGGCAAAAGCATGAGGAGAAAGTGGAGGCTATGGATATATGGCTTCCCCTTTCTCACAGGCAGAGCAGCCTCAGTCTGAGAGCTCAGGACCAGGAACCACTGCTGAAGTGAACGGAGTGACCTCCGATGTCATGTAAGAGGAGTTTTTCCTTCCCATTTAATACCTCGTTGTTAGCAGAGGAGATGGAAGGATCAATTTCCTTTAATTGCTGAGCATGCAAAAAGGCACAATGTCTCTTAGTGAGCTAGGTAATAGATGTAGGCAAGCACTCATCCTTGCTGCTGTACATAGCACCTGAATTGTGATCCTTCCATGTGTTGCTCTTGGCAAGAAGGTGAGAATTCGGCTCTGATAAATGGTTTTATGGTTTTCTATATAGGTATCCCAGTGCCTTCTTCTCACAAGACCCTTGTAAGGTCAGGACCTACCAACCCTTCCTCGAGAAGCTTTAATATCCTGCCTGAAAATTGGCATTTAGTTTGAGTCACTTTAGACTGTATGAGACATCTCTGCAAGACTGGCAAGTAGAACAGAGGATGTAAAGGAGAAAAATCTTTCTGGATCACCAGTGGGAGGAAAGATAACCTTGAGCACTTCCATTGGCTCCAGATAGTTCTTTCTAGGTGAATGAATCAGACATAGAAGGGACTAAAATGAGCACGAAAGTAATTTTATGCCATGCTATAGACCTACAGTAGGATTCATTTCAACATGAGGATGATAGAAGTTTGTTCTTTCCACCAGCTTCTTTAAAATAACTAAAAGGTCTTGTGCACTTGACCTAGAAATTGCTTTTGGCATCAAAAACCCAGTACCATCATGTGGCTGATGGACCCAATGTGCTGCCTTTACTGGAAATAGCATAGAAGTTTGCAACCTTAGGAATAATAAAATTCCTCAGCCCTACAGCCCTATGTAGAGGAAGTCCCTAAGGTTGTGCTTGTGATTCATGACTCCCTCTTAATTTACAGCATTTCCATTTACAAGTTTTAGATTTTATACAGCTGGCATTGAAATTATTCTGGCTGGCAGTAACTGCAAGCTTTAAAAAAAGAAAAACCACAGGATACAATGGTACATCAATACCAAATTAAATTATAATCCTGATTTAGGAAAGTGTTTATGTACTTGTGTGACAGCAGCCATGCCAAAATGCCTAAAGGTGTGCAGCTACTGAAGGAAGATCTGAATTAGAGCAAATTACATTAATCTAAAAATTGGAAAAACAATCAGCATCAAACAGTTATGTAAACTGTCTTCTCTGCTTTCAGAAGCTTTATTCAACTTGGGCTTCTCCTGCAGACAGCAAATTGGTCAAATTATTTTCCTGACTGAGAGGTGTAATGAAACTTTGCCATGTCTCCCAGCAGAGCAATGCCGCTTTTCTCAGAGTGCTCATTCCCCAGCGGTGGAAGATACACATTCCCCTTAGGTTTCCCAGCTATTTCTACATAAATCATAGAAAGAGAGATTGTATCTCCTCTGGCCCTGAAGAGCACATGAATTAAATGTCAGTATATGGCTTGATTTTTTTTCTTACCTGACTTAAAGATTGTCAAGGCTTTGATAAAGGGATTGTTGTCCTCTGTTTTAGGAGGTGTCTTCTAACACTACCATCATAAAGTCAGAGGATATAAAATACATGAACTATTTATCTAGTCTCATTACTGCCCTGATGAGCAAAAGAAACTAGTGAATATTAGAGGGACAAATCTTCTTGCCTTAATAGCCTCTATCATGTTATAGAGGATTGTATTGAGGTGCCCTCAGGCTAACTTATCCTGCTTTCATAAGCAAAACTCCTCACCAGATAAATCCTTTTGCCTGCTCCATTTCCCCCTTTTTTCAGGCAATAGCATAGAGCTCAACAAAATGAGATTGGAAAGTTGATCCTATTACAGCTAAATTTGGGGCAATTGTTTTTCTAGGACTCTATTTAAAATAATAATATTCTTGAGAAATGCAGTGCTTCTGTTCTTGCCTATAGTGTTTTTAGGCACCAGGATCAATTATTCCTGGGTATTTTTTTTACCTAGACTAAATCCAAAATTTGCATCCCAGTTGCATTGCAGGTGATGATTTTTTGTGCCTAAGAATGATGTGATGGGAAGATGCTGATGCTCAGAAAGTGTGCATACAGGGCTTTTACGTGTTAAATTATATTTTGAAAACTGTCCCCAAATATCATCGGAGTGATTAATCTGTCTGTTCTTCTCAGTTTCTTTAGTAAATGCTCTGTGACACACTCAATTAAATCTGGTAATAAAATATCCTCCATTGGGATGTCTGACATGCTTGAATTTAACCCCATGTTGAAGGATTTTCTTAGGTCATAGACCTGTTACAAATTTATGGTGCTTGCTATCTTTATGTGAAAGGTGCAGGAGCTCAGTACTTGATGTGGCTCCTGACATTTAGAGAAAAGCAAAAGAACACCCCTAATAATGAAACAAAAAACACCCCAAAGCAAAACACCCCAAAGCAACATCACTAGACTCTCTACATTATTCCTCAGTAGATTTGGGGATTGTGTCTGTCAGAATATCCCCTGGTACTGTGTTCAGATTAGTTTTAAATGCTTTATGTGGTGATGTGTTCTCTGCTTCCATGAGGCCATCATCACTCAGGGTGATAGATCAGTCTAGCAGTGCCTAATGCCTGTCAGCATAAGCTGTGTTCTCAGTTTCTCAGCCTTACCTCTGGTTCAAAGAAAAAAAAAAAAAGTACTTATCCTTATGCCTTGCGAGTGGTTGACAGAAAGTTAATTAGAGCCAGAAAAAAATACTTTGCCTGAGAAAGTTCACTGGGAATGGTTTTGACTGAGGAGTGATTCCAAAGAGTACTTTCAACAAGGCAAAAGTGCTGAAGTTTCTGATACACATATTTTTGAAGGAAAGCTTCCCTTTCAATATTAAAATATGCATGAAATTACATGTAGCATCTTGAGTCCCCCAGGAAAGCAGGAACCTGCAGAATCAGTCTTTATGGTGCAGCATGGCTAAGGTTCAAATTATTTCATCTGCCTCTTCCAATTGCTGAATTGCATTTTTAAACTAGCTTCAACTCTAACCATCTTGATTGTAAGCACGATGCTGACACTGCATGCAAATCTGCCAGGAGACTATGAGGGAGCTGGGCTAAACCCCAGTCATCTCTAAGTCTGCCCAGGACTAGTCTGCATTTTTCATAGATTCATAGGATGGTTTGGGTTGGAAGGGACATTTAAAGGTCATCTAGTCCAACCACTTCTGTTATGAGCATGCATATCTTCAACTAGATGAAGGATTCTGTCATTCTATGACTCTAAGTTGCGCAACAAGTTCTGAAATAGCAAGAGATTTTTTTTCTCTCTCTCAAAGCCTCAGATTTCTGTAAATTCAGGAGTTCAGGCTTTGTGCATAGTTTCATAAAATCATAAAATCACAGAATGGTCTGTATTGGAAGGGACCTTAAAGCTCTCCCAGTCCAACCCCTGCCATGGCCAGGGACACCTCCACCAGCCCAGGCTGCTCAAAGCCCCGTCCAACCTGGCCTTGAACACTGCCAGGGAGGGGGCATCCACAGCTTCCCTGGGCAACCTGTGCCAGTGTCTCACCACCCTCACAGTAAAGAATTTCTTCCGAATATCTAGTCAAAATCTACCCTGCTCAGGTTTATAACCATTATCCCTCGTTCTATTGCTACCTGCCCTTGTAAAAAGTCCCTCTCCAGCTTTCCTGTAGGATCCATTCAGGAACTGGAAGACTGCAATAAGGTATCTCCAGAGACTTCTCTTCTCTAGGCTGAACAGTTTTAATCTTAACAGTTTTAAGATGATCTTTCAGAAATGAGGATAAAAATTAGAGAAATGTTGCCTAGAAGTCACCTTCCCTGAAGTTTTTCCATGAGGCATTTGCTGGATGCAAAATGTATGCTCTGGGTTTGTGTTAGAGATCAGATTTAATATCAGAATGCTGATGTCTTTCTTAAATGTCTGCCAAGTTTTATTAAGGTAGATTTTATTATTTACAATAGGACACTACAGATATGTGTCAAGTAGGTGTTAATTTGTGAGAAGGCATGCCTCTCTCCTCCTATCAGCATCTGCCAGTGCTGGAGGGCCAGTGCTATCATTCTGTTATTCTGCCATTCAGCAAAATTACTCCTCAGGCTAGTAATCATTTTTGCCTTGAGCAGCCCAGCCTCTGTTTAAGCAGCAGACCATAGAGAAAGTTAAACTTCCCAAAATTTTTTTTTAAAAAAGCATTCAGGGCTAAATATCATCTCACAGGAATTTGCTGGATTCATGTGTAAGGAAATACTGTGTAGGCTTTGTGAAAAAAAAGAAAGGCAGAAAAGAGGTTATCGAGTTTTATCTGAGAAGGATTTCTCACATAATGATTTATTGCACAGTGGTATGGCTGGGAGATGAAACACGTTTGCCTGAGGATGCAACTTGGGAAAGCTTGGTGGAGGCTGCGTAAAGGTCTGTTAGGGATGCAGGCAACATCTGGGGATTATGCCAGGGAAAGGATGATGTAGGATGATGTAGGAGGCAGTCAGATACAGTCATCCAGAACTGTCCTGGGACCAGTTCATGCCACATCGCCTGGCTCGTGCTTTCAGTATCACAGTAGAAATATGTGACTGTGGTGTGCTATAGCACAACTTTTAAATTATGTCATACATGCTGGATTGAAATTAAAACCACATCAAATATGCTAATAAATCACAAGGCCAAAGAAGTCCATCAGAGAACTCGGAGGAGACCTGAAGTCAAGCATCATCTACTGTGGAGTAGTCAGTGTGCCCTGCAAAATGCTGGCCCTTTACAATGAGGATATGAACACGATCCACTGCCAGACTTGAGAGTCATCAACCAACCCTGGTGTGGCTGAAGATAAACTGTAAATGAGGACCCAGCCAAAGCCCACAGTATTCTGCAGCTCTCTTTAAATGAACAGCCATAGTGCTATCCCATTTTGGCATATGGATAGTTGTCTCTTTGTCCCCATGCATGCAGACAGAACTTGCTGAAAAGTTTTTGATCAGGCATTTTTTCTTACATAAAAAAGCACTTTTGTTGAAATACTGCCATTTTGAACAGTAAAAACAGATCAAAACCCAATACTATTTATTATCATAGAGGCTGTTTCATTTTGCTAAACGATTTTAATCATTCTAATTTTGTCACAAAATTATGTTTGTCATAATTACTTTTTCTGGATTAGCTGCAGTACTCTACTTCACAAACCAAAAATGTTTGATGGCTGAATCAGTTTTGATGGCCAATTTATTCTATGTGGTAAATTTTGAAATTTTCTTTGACAAATGAAAACTACTTTCTGAGAGGCTGAAATTTCCCACAGGACAGAAATTCTATTTCCCAGCCACCTCTGGAGGAGAACTCATGTGAAAATGACAACTTTCTCTGCACTGTAATAAAGCATTGTCTCAACTGAGTGCTATTTATGACTAAGAATACAAACTATGGGTTTTTTGGGAAGTATAAATAGCATTAAACAAAAACGCCTCTATTTTCCTTAAAAGTGGACAACTTCCTTCCAACCAATTATTTTTTTTTAATTAGCATTTATTTTTTAAAGAAAATCCATTCTCTGCTGTGAATTGAACTATAATTTCCCTATGTATAATTTCCCTGATACAAATGAATAACACCAAAAATGGCCACACTTAGGTGAGAACAAAGGTTCCTCTAGTCTGGTATCTTTTCTCTGTGGTGGGCCAGTAGTAGTGGCTTCAGAAGACAGGATAAACACAGAAAATCTTGAGTTATTTAACCTTCCAGCAATCGGTGACTTGCACCACAGAGAAAGTGGAAAGAAAGAACAGCAAGAAGTGAAGCCTCTCCTTCCTTTCCCTAAGCTTCAGTTGCTTTATTTTGCTTTCTTACCCCTTTCAGTGTGAAACTGTTAGGGAGAACATTTCTTACCTTTATTGGTACAGTCCCACCATTTAAAGTTCCAATTCAGAAAGTGCCTAAGCACCTACTGAGTTGCCTGCTCAAAGTGGAGCTCCAGCCCAGAGAAGGTTTCTGTAATTGATGCACATAACAGAGGGAGTGTTCATTACAAGGCCTGAACTACATACAAAATCAAGAAAGGGTAATAGCAAAAAAATAATTGCAGAGACAATGTTTGTAGAAGAGTGAATGAGGAATAAACTGCCCATGAATAAATTTAGGCTGGTAATTAGAGGAATGTTCCCAATCATTAACATACTCATGTTCCTGAAAGATTTTCATAGGAACAATAGGGTAAAAAGAAGCCAAAATGGGGCTTCATGGAGCTTGGTAAATGTCTACAAGTAGTCAGGCGCTACAGGCTTGCAATAACAGAACTAAATTCTGTTACACAGAGGGTCTCCAGAAAATGTCAGAAACTTTACACAGAAACATCTCTTGAAGCAAATCCAGGTGGTACAATACGATACCTCGATATTGAATGTGCATCAGCTGAACTAAATTTCAGTGAAGCTGTAAGCAGTAACAATCCACATAAGCTGGTTTACAACAGCTGAGAACCTGATTCCATAACTTACAGTTTACAAACCCAGTAACAACTACATTGAAGGAGAAAAATATGGAACATATTTCCTTGAAGCTTTATTGATCCGCAGCCTTGTCTTAGTTCAGCAGCCAGTACAAATGGCACCTTACTGACAGGCACAAAAGAAACAGTAGGTGGCTTGGTACAGAAAAGAAATTAACTTTCTCAGCTCTATGTGTGAAACCTTTGAATCTCATAATTTACCTACCCAGGCTGGTTGACTCTGAAGTCAATGAGTTTTTTTACCAATGACTTCTTTTTTCAAGTATGGGACAGTAGGGGAGAAGTAAGCATCATTTGCCTTCATTTGTCATATGCATTAAAGATTTGAGCAAGGATTTTCAAAGCATAAAGATGAAATAGTGGTGTTGGAGGTATGCCTAATGACCTGTCAAATATCAGTCCACCTCTGTTTTCTCATGCAGGGGAAATAATGTAAGGATGGTTGTCTTATTTCCATTAATAGTAGAGTTTGCATAGCTACACAAGAATGGGCATACTGAGTAAAATCAGCTCATCTTGTTCATTTGTCTCTGAAAGCATCAGAAAAGCACAAACTCTTAGGATGGTTCCTATGAGGGAAGAGTCATTTGTGTCTCATGGACATTCTAGATTGAGTGTGATTTCTGTTATGTATTTACTACTTCAAAATTGATTTTTCTTCCATACATATATTCTGTCTCAACTTAAGCTCTTCTATCTTTTGCAATGACATTCTATATCAAGCCATTCCTTGGATGAATGAAGCATGTATGTAAAGAGGGAAGTGTGTGGTTAAGATAACATAGCATCTGAATCCCAACTTGCATCTTTGCCCTGGTTTTCTCAGTGTGAAATCTTCCAATGTTTTTTTCCAGCCATTCACCATTACAGAGTCCATAAAGATGGGCTTTTGTTATCTTCAAAGTGTTATGTGTGAAATTCGTAATTCTGGAGTCCAGATGTCTTAATGGCACTGGTTTACATTCTGTATTTCTTCAAAAGCCATGTAGTGCAATGGCTGGTGACAGGAAAAGTACAGAGAGACTTTAAGGAGAATCTGATCACACTGCAATCAAAGTGACTTGAGATCCATTATAAAATATACCATGGAGGGTCTTGCCCCAAGTCACTTAATGAGCCTGAGGGAAAATCCCGCTGCAGGCTGACGCTTTGTCTTCATTGCTGCAGCCTCTTTCTTTCCCATGAAAAATCCTTTAGCTCAGGATTAGAAGTAAATCCCAGGGCTGGTTGGAATAAAGCTATCAGGATCACAAAATGGACATAACCTATGCTTAACATCAAAACCATAGCAGGTTTCCTCAGAATGGGATTATTTTACAGGCAAACACAGTACCAGATAAAACCTTCAATTCCCTGTAGCCTCCCTAGTTTGGTTTATGTATAATTCCTCTGCTGATTAGTAGAGTTAATAAAAAATAAAAACGTCTCCCTTTAAAGCAGGAAGAAGCTCACATATTGCATATACCTACCTCCAGGATAAAGATTTAATTACCTTGAGAAAAAGCTGGAAGAAAGATGAAACTCGGGCACCTGTTACAGCTGGGAAGATGGTAAGGAGGGCCAGCATGCAATAATTAAATCTTTATCACTGAGAAAGGAGTCTGCAGCCTGCAGAGCCTTCCTGGTGAATATCACCATGTTTATTTTTAAACCTATTCCCTGCCAGCATGTCCCAAAGTCATTTCATATACACAGCTGGCTGGGAAGAGGCGGGCTGGAGCTTGAAAAAGCAAGAGCTAAAAGGAGAAAGAAAGGGGCTAGCTAAAAAGTTAGCTGAAAAAGAGCTGGGATGGAAGCCATCCAAGCTCTGCAACAGGTGACCTACATTTTCAGACCTTTTTGAATAAGCCAGGTTTTCCAGATCTGGGTGTCCCTCTTCCCTGAAAGTGCTGTATTTTATTTTTTTTAATCTGTGGAAATCATGGTGTTTTAGATGTGGTGATACAATGCTGATTTAGGGACCAATTCCTCCCAGAGAAGGAGCAACATGGACACAGCTGAATGAGTTTTGCAAATGGTGAAAAACCAATCAGAGATCTTTTTCCATACATGTGAACAATTGCAGTGACTGCACCGTATGGCCCCATCATGCTCAGTGCTGCCTTCCCCAACAAGCTCATGTGAGCCTGATCAGTCCACAGGGTTTTGGTCTGTTGGTGACGCTGGATCATAGCTGGTCCAACAGTCTTTCTTTGTTCTGAGCACTGGGCTTCTTTTGTACAGAAAACCATGCTGTGGAAAAATTATGATCTTGTTGATGTGTTTAAGAACAAGTGAACAAGCATCAAATTTATTTACTCATTCATTTGTGCGTATGTGTCCATCTGTCCTCAGAAGACATAGATAGACTCCGAAGTTGTGTCTGTGTGTATGTACATTGATAGGTGAAAGCATGTGTTTGTTTAAAAACTCTGCTGAAGAAGTCACAAACAGCTTTATTAGATAGCCCAATGCCTTAGGGCTATACCCCCTGCCTGTAATTAGATCTTCTCATGGAACCAAGATGCACCAAGGACAGATGTGAGAATCATTGAATCACAATATGGTTTCGGTTGGAATAAACCTTTAAGATCAATGAGTCCAACCACAGAACTAGTCCTAAGTCCACCACTAGACCATGTACCTAAGCACAGCATCTACTCGCCTTTAGATGAGTACACGTCTTTAGACGTACACGTCTACTAGTGAGCTGCATACAACTTTGAGGCTGACCCTACTTCATGTTGCAGGTTGCATCAGAGACTGCCAAAAATCCCTTACAACCCAAGCTATTTGATTCTCTGTTTCTTTTATCTGTGAAATTGGTATTAATGACAAGTGGGGTCTTCATGAGACTGCATGGGCTGGAGGAGCTGCTAAATTACTCTAGGTTCCCTTAGAGAACAGTCATGTCCATGGCTTTAGCATCTGAATCTCTGCAAACTAATTGCCCCGAAATTTGTTTTCTTTTGACACCTCCCCACTCTTCGCTCTTTGGGCATATCTCTTCTTCCTTCAATGATGCCTTCTATGGAGCAAGAGGGAGGTCCTAAGGCCATGAATATCTGATAGACCTCTACAGTGAGCTCTCTTTCCCCACTCTTGTTTGGTCTGGTCTTTTAGCTCACCCCGTCACCCCCTACAAGATTGCCGTGTTGGTTTTTGGTGGGATTTGGATGATCACTTATTTATTTTCCTAACAGTGTGGTAAAACACATTATTTAAAAATGTGCTTTAAAAAGGGCAACTTACAAACTGGAGGAGTTAGCTGCAGCCCTGAGTATATATGCCAAGAGCTGAATATGTTTTTAAGTATAGCTATGTTGTTGCATTCTTCACCTTTCTCTCTCTCTGTGTGTGTGTGTGTGTGTGTGTGTTCTGCAGGGATTAGTCATGGATTCACAAAATGGATTTTCTCAGAAAAGATTCTTTCTGCGTCTTATTCTTTTGATACAATTTCAACATATTTTTTCAGTATGAATTTTTCTCCTCCTCCTCTCTGTACATTTGTGTGTGTACGCTTGTGGGTGTATACAAATATGTACATATATTGTGGTTGGCTGGAAGTAGGAAAATCCATTTTCTTTAACAGTCATATCTCTGAGAAGCAGACTCACAGAAAAGCTTTTAAATACTAAATTAAAAGACTTGAACTGCTTGGCTTTTCCGGTCAACTTCTCCTTAATTCTTTTCTCTCTCCCTCCTTCTCTCTCTCTCTCATTCTTACCCCTGTGCTGAATTTTCTGTTTAATTAGGAGGAAAGAAAACAGTGACATCAAGTCAAGGACATAATTTCTTTCCAAACTGGCAACGTCAGAGTTTAATTCTCCTGGCATAGTCCCATCCAGAAAAAGGAAAATTCCCTCTTAAGATACAAAGCTAAGAGCTAGGTCCTGATGTAGCAGCTGTTGAAGACTGTGAAAATCTTTCTTTCTATTTATATATATTACTTCAGAGGTTGAATCTCTTTGCCTGCTGGTACCTCAGTACCCTCTTGAGACTTCTGGAAGCTGAGGACTGACATTCCCAGAGGTGTTTTGCTGAGACATCTGTAGGACCTTGGTGTCTGAGGGCACAAGCTTTGTTGCTGAATCAGTGTATCATTTCCCTTACATAGACTCATAAAAATGCTCTAGGATTCAGCCACCTGGAGAGGGCAGAACTGTACTTCTGTGTAGTTTTCTGTCTTCAGGGTGAGAGACAGCTTCCACCATGGCTTTAAACTGGAACAGTGTAGATTTAGACTAGATATGAGGAAGAAATTCTTTACTGTGAGAGTGGTGAGACACTGGCACAGGTTGCCCAGGGAAGTTGTGGATGTCCCCTCCCTGGCAGTGTTCAAGGTCAGGTTGGATGGGGTTTTGAGCAACCTGGGCTGGTGGGAGGTGTCCCTGCCCATGGCAGGGGTTGGACTGGACGAGCTTTAAGGTTCCTTCCAATCCAAGTTGTTCTGGGATTCTGTGATTCTATGATTTCCTCATGCTGTGCTATAGCGGGCTCTTTTTTCATTTTAACACCCTATGTTTTGACTCACGTTCATATTTTCTCCATCTTTGATACAACTTATCACACCCAACATCAGCAACAAGGAGTCTAGCATCTTGCATAATTTATCTATAGTAAACTCAAGGATTGGACAGTGTATTTATGTTCTTAGAC
Organism: Mesitornis unicolor; assembly: GCF_000695765.1. Taxonomy (NCBI): domain Eukaryota; kingdom Metazoa; phylum Chordata; class Aves; order Mesitornithiformes; family Mesitornithidae; genus Mesitornis; species Mesitornis unicolor. The sequence continues at coordinate 20,280 of NW_010172680.1, read as the reverse complement.
ACCCATGTTAAGATGGGATAGTTCACCTATAGGACTTTTGCTGTACATTGATGGCAGAGTAGATCTTGAAACTTAATTTAGATTAGATGTGGATCTTTTAATTGTCTAAAATTAGACAAGATGATAGAATCATAGAATCATGGAATCATAGAATGTGTTGGGTTGGAAAGGACCTTTAAAGATCATCTAGTCCAACACCATTCCATAAGTTACGCAAATGAGAAATATAACCTCCACCTTGACTTCCATGGAGACCGTCTGAAAATACAGTGAGACATCTCCTCTCATTATGCTCAATGCGAAGAGAACTCAGATCATGCCATAGGAATCAACTGTAGTGTCATGATGCACTTTATGTTTATAGAAAAATATTTTTCTCTGAAGTCTCCATGGCCAATTTGCATTTCTGAATCATTCATTATAATGTTTTCTCACAACGGAAATTAGTAATATAACCTGTCAACTCTATTTACCTCTGTCTTTTTTTGCTACAGACTGTGGCAACTATAAGGTGCCCATGTACAGCAAATGACAAATGGCTGCAGTTGTTGTTTTGTGAACTGTAGTGCAATATTCTGTATACCTCCTATAGAAGTCAACCATATATAGCATACTGAGGGCTTCACCCAAGTGCATACTGTGAGCAGGCAGCTTGTGTGGTGTGTGTTGGACTCCGGTGCGTAGTGTGAAAGTCTGAACAACAGCGAGTCTATAGAAAACACTTACTCGCACTAAAATGCAGCTATTTCCTCTCTGCAATGTGGCAGCTGAGATCACGGAGCAATCGTTTCCAGGCAGAGAAGTGTGAAACAATGTCTCCAAATGAAATTATAGCTGGAGGAGAGGATTTCTTTGAGGCAGGACGGAATGTAATTACCCAAGTTGGGCTTTTGCCAGGACACTGACGTTTAAAACACTTTCAGCTCTTACGGAAAGTGCCACAGGATCTTTTAACGACTGCAAAGGAATGGGCTTTGGAATATTTTTTTTTGTTTGAGTATCTCTTCCAAAAGGCAGAATAGTAAAATGAGAAAGAAAAAAAAACTATCAAAGTAAAAGCTAATCTTTGCAAAGTGATGGAATATGTAAATCCCACTTTGAAATGGTAATTTATTAACTTCTTTTAAAGATAAAAATGCAATTAGCTCATTCTTTCATTTCCCCCCATCCCAAAAATGCACATGCATTGTTATCACATCTTCTGTTCCTGTGTCAAGTCTGGATCATTTAATTTTGTTGCAGTGAAACTTGTCGGTTTTATAGAAGGGACTGGTGGTGGGTTTTTTTCTGCTTTGTTTCATTCCTGACTGTAAATAAAAGAAAATATTACTAAATTCAGAAATGATTGCTGTCAAAAATCTGCACTTTGTTGAATTTTATAAAGGCTATGGGCTATTTTTATATTAGATTCAGTGTCAGTAAAGAGTAATCAGAGTGTGAAAGGGACTTTTTATCACTCCCAGTTTATTCACAGAAATACTCTCTTAAGCTCTGAAGGATAAAAAAGAAAATATCATGCATGATAGAAGAGTAAGCTTGCCTTATTTTCTGCTTAATCATTTCTGGTAAGGGAATGAATGTAGCTGCGTCTATATCTATGCATCTCTATACACAGCACACTCATTATTCCTAGCTAGTCAATCCAGCATAACTTTTCTGAATCCATTGTATTTTTATCATCTTGTTTTTACACTTCATCTAGATTATATAAAGTTGAGTTTAATTGTCTATGTTTGGGTAAATACCTGTAAATGTTAAATAGAAGTTTTTAATAAGTAAATGTTAAATAAATAAATTTTAAAATAAACAATTATTGCAGCAGTGGAAGACTTTATTTAATAACAGTAAAATCTAGAGGTTCCTGTGCCTACTACTTTACTAATTTGGATGTTCATGGCGGGTACAGTAGGTGTTGATTCAGACTGTTTTCTGCCCAGAGGAACTTGAATTCACATCTGACTCTGAAGAAAGACCTGTCCCCACAAAGCTCTTGAATAGCCTATGCTACTGCTCTCATAGTCCTTCCTGGCAGAACTGCTTCACATTGTTTAGGGTATTTAAATAGGTCCAATGTCTAAAAGAAAAAGAATGAGAGGAAGAGACTTCTAAAGAATTAACGCATTTCTTTGGCAGTGAAGTCACAGGGGGTGCGATTCAACTCATCTACTTTTAGGTGTCTATAAAGTAAATGCCACCATCTGGATAAAGTTGTTCAGGCTCCCATTATAATTGATACAAATCTAGTTCATAGTCTTAAGGTACTGGAATTCATCTCATGCTAAAGTAGACTCCTGCATTTAAAACAAAGAGACACATCTCTTCCGTTCTCCATGTCTCATTTTGAGCTCCTACTCCTCACTGATGTTTTTAATCCACACAGTGCACAATGCACAATGCACAATGCAAAGATATATTTATATGTGTCCTGGTCTCACTGGAATAAAATCATAGATTTGTAAAAACAATTTTCTATTCAGGAAAGCTGTATTTCTGAGGAGACTACAGTACTCAGTGTCTTGGGAATAAAGTTGAGAAGACACTTTGTTTTGTATTCAATGATCAAGATCTTCAGCAATTTTGAGTTAGCCAGGAGGAGAAGCTGCAGGGAGTGAAAACCAGGGCAGCTGACCCCAACCTCACCAAGAGGACTGTTCTGTACCATAAATGTCATGCTCAGTATAGATTATGGAGTTTGCTGGGGCACTACACTTTCCTTGCTGGCTGCTGTTAGAGGAGGGTCTCTCCCATCAGTCTACTTCCAAGGCCTACTCCCCTGCTTATTGTGACCATCACAGCTTGTGACCACTATATCAGCTGAATATAACTTTATGTTAATATTGCTATCAGTATTGGGGTTTATTATTATTATTTTAGTAAATCTGTTTCTATTTCAACCCACAGGACTTGATTCCTTTTACCAATTCCCCTCCCTTGGTGAGTAAGAATCACTGGGTGATAGAACAACTATATAAACAATGATAATATGTCATATGTGGTGATTGAAATGAAGTAAAGTTAAAACTGGAGGTGTGTCTTTGGGCTTAGTTTTTGGGTTGTTACTGAACTCAGTAGAGAAGGCAGCCTAGAGATTGCTTCTTACGGAGTTGTGAGGCGAAATCCCAAATTTGGCGAGAAGTAGCCCACAGGCCTATTGAGATCTGAGGTCACTGTATGCTTGGCTATGCTACTAGTTCTGATAGCAAGCTGGTATTTTTGGGAGCATCAGAGTTGGCAGGTTAGCAGCAGTTTCCTACACAGAGTTCACAAGGATCTGCTGACTTTCAGCCGTGAGTCCTGGCAGCATCCAGTTACCACCAGTCAGTGGTGACCACTATACTTTGAACGGTCAGAAGGAAACAACAACTCACAGAGATATAAGATAAAGATTTCTTCCCCTGCCTCTGAATGTCTTATGTCATTTCATGAATCAAAGAAAGCCCTGGATGGATGATGTAAGATGCACATCGCTTCTCATAAAGAAATCACACTAGGTTCAAGTCTACAGAGCCTCTAATTCCTCAGTTTCCCTCCGTGAAATGTTCAGTGAAAAACTTGTGCCTTCCAGTTCATCCTGCTGCTGGAAATTCATGTTCCCTCTAATCTAACACATGATAACTGTCATTTCATGGGCAGCTTTTTAATTGCATGATCTAAACATCCTGTCTGCTTTCAGTGGCATGACTAAGGCAGCAGAAGGAGGGCTGGGAGACGGCATGTGTAATGATGAGCCTCTAACTTAGGCATGAATCAACTCCATTTCTAAGGGCTCTGTTGGTATTTTACTAATTGCCTCACTGAGGAGATGGAAGCCTACTTCTGGAGTGAGAATACAAATCACGGATTATCTCTTCAGCTCTGGTAGCAATGAAAGCTCAGGATTTGTGCTCCCCACTCTCACGCATAGCATTGCTGGTAACTATGGTGTCCGAATGTGTGCGAACGGAGCCCAGCTTCTTACAGAGTGCTGGCAGCACAGCAGCACCACCAGACTTACCAATTAAAGATTTGTCTTGGCGAGCAAGGATTAAATACTTTTCATTAGTAAATTTAGAGATTCTAAAGCCCTATTATAGAGATCTGCCACCCGCATTGTGAGCAAAACAGCTGTACAATGGGCGATTATAAACTAAGAAGATGAAGTGACGTTTTGGCTAGGAACTTTATTGTCTCTATGCTCTCAGCCCTACAATCCCATGGAAACAATTATGTTTAATAAGAAGTACTGTTATTTCCTTCTGAGCGAGTGGGTATTTGCTCTGTCTCCCCATAAAGGTTAAATATAACAATGCGTGACTCTCTGTGCTTTGTTAAGATAACTTCACATTTCCATCACCTTCAAATAAGAAAAAACACCTCACATAGAATATTCATAATATTGTGCTATATAAAGCTCTAGACACAGGAGAGAGCAGAATTATTATTACATATTTTCATTATTTAACAAATATCAATGTGAGAGTTTCTAGAACAAAAGTTTGTGGGAAAAAAAATTGAAGTGAAATAAACAGCCACCTTCTTTCAAAGTTTTACTCTGTAGAGCTTTAATTCCAATCAGCTATAACAAAATTGATGACAGAAAGGGCTTTCAGCATGTTAATAGCATAGCAACATACTGGGCGCACTTGCAAATCCATTTGCTCCGAGATCCTTTGATCACTTAATACTCTACATGCAAAAAAGGAGTGTTTTATGAAGGCAACACCCAGCCTATGAAACATCTATGAAAGAAAATCACTCCTTAGGAAGGAGTGTTTTATGAAGGCAGCACCCAGCCTATGAAACGTCTATGAAAGAAAATCACTCCTTAGAGATTCTCCATTTGCTCGGCAGAATTTACAGTCACTATGCACTCCTGAAGCCCAGAGTTTTACAAGATTCAAGGACAGGCACCAGCCCATGTGCACACCAACTAAGCTTCTTATTGCAACTACTGTAACATCTATTTTTCAAACAAATGTTGTGTGTTACAGGCAACCTGTGTGTTACCAGGGTGTCCAGAACCCAGGTCCTACTACAGTGAGTCTATGAGTGGACTACTGCTATGCTAGGAAATTAAACAGTGTCAGGAAATGTTGCTGGACACTGGAATTTGCTGATAAACATTTTTTTACAATGATCTCTTGTCTGGTTTTAGCCTGGGCACTGTCCTTACAATTTCTGAATTACAGTTGATAGCTGACACAGCCCCAAAACGATTCCCAATAGGCAGTCTGGATGCAGGAACATCATCTTTTTAGACAAAAAGAGTTTAACTGTACAAACACAGGTCATTGCTTTACTCAGTACTGGAAAATGCTCAATGAGCCTTCCTCGACTTACCTGTGGAGATGTTGCCTCATCAGAACAAAAGTGGTTACTAATTTAGATGCATGCAGAATGCAGTTTTAGCTACAGCCCTTGGCACTTGGGTAGGCAAAGTCATTACAGCTGGAACTGGCACAAAGCAGAGACACAAAACCCTCCCCCAGTGACCAGGAAAGGCTGTAAAGTGCCTGCTCCATGGCAAAAGTAAATCTGCAGTGACGGATATTAGAAAGTGCTTTTCCTTCAGGAGCTGCTCTTCTGCAGCTGTCTGCTGGGAGACAAAAGCCAAGTGTGGGGATGTGCATATTTACAGCATGGAGATTTACTACTCAATAGTGCAACCTGAAGCTCTGCATTGAAATAGAGAACAACAAAGCCTTTTTCAGCACATGTTGCCTCCAAGGATGAGATGGCCAATGACACAGTGCAGACATGGCTTGGAGCTTGCACTCATCCCTATAGCCCTTAGGTCTTGCCCAGAAGAAATGAGCCTTTCAGCCAGGCTTATTACCTTGGACTTAGTGGTCATAACAAGGAGAGAATGCAGGAAGGACCTGACTTGAGTTTGACCGGCCTGCAGTGAAATCAAAACAGATACTCAGCTCCTGAGTGAATCCTACATTAGCTCAAAGCAGAACTTTTACAGAAAAGCTTATGACTTTCATTTTATATGTGACACAGAAAGTTCAATATGTAGAGAAAGAGCTCATCAGTTCATCATACCACATAAAATGCCAGGTTTTAAAAAGCATTTTGGTCCTTAACCTCCTTTGTTTTCCACTTCTATAGTGACATATCTGGCCAGAAGACTCACAGCGGTTTTTTTGTTTGTTTGTGGGTTTGTTTGTTTGGTTTTGGTTTTGGTTTTGTTTTAAAGGGATACAACTAATAATTTTTTTAAAAAATGAATCATCAAAAATCAGGTTGGATTTTTGGTACATACCAAAGAAATACATCATCTTCATTCCATTCTTTAGGAGACATAAAAGGTAGGATGTTTTGATATGTGGAAATAACTCTTTCACTCTATTGCTTATATTCGATTAAAGATAACACACTTGCTACCTAATTTTAGGTGTCTCAATCTAAGCTTCCTTTTTAGTTAGATTTAGTCACAGTCAACTAGGTTTGTATTTGATTTAAACACACAGAGAATTACTTGGGGGAATCAGGAATCTCTCCCTGGTCTCTGCTGACATAGGTAGTAGTCTCCAGGAGGCCGGAGAAGGACCCTTAGGTGGCTTGTGATGCCTATGCTGTAGACACCACATATGGTCATGTAAGAAACAGGAAAGGTCCTAAAAATCTGCTTAGATGGCCATAGCTAGCTGAAATTAGTTTTATAGAGGCCGAAATATCACTTAATTCAGCACCAACTTGACTTTGCATAATGTGAGAATAAAAGACATCAGGATGGTCATACAGGTTGCAATATTCAGTCTGTCCTTAACTGTAATAGATACTTAGGCAAAAAATGCTTTGGTAACAAGGCACATTTTGAGAATAATATTCCTTCCCTGGAATAAACCCTTCCAGCTCCTGCATGCAAATGGCTTGAAGATTTGTTGAGATAGTGATTTGTTTCAGATCATGGTGTTTAATATAAGCTAATGAGCTTGCCTTTCACCGTGCTTGCTCTTTTGCATTCAGACATGGATGTAAATTGATTATTGTTATCCAAATGATAACGATACGCACAGTAACATGTGTTTCATCTTCATTTATGGGGTAGTAACACTGAATACTACCACAGCAACTAGTAGATTTAAGGAGAAGTACATGTGAATCAAGGAAGTTAGGATAGATTTGAGACAATATAAGGATTGGTGGCTAAGAAGAATGAGTGAAATTTTGGACAGATCAGGATTCTGGATTTTATATCTCTTATTTCTCATCTATCTTTCTTTCTGCTTCCAGAAATGACTTTTCCCCAAAATCACACTTCCATGCTTGACAACCCTTCCACTGCCACTGGGGCCTTCTAATCAGCTGCTCAGCTATTTATATATATAAAAAATAAGTCAATTTGTTGAGACTTTTTACATGGACCGTGCAATCTGTTGGTCCTTCATTGATCTGACTTCTGAAATCAGAAACGTATGGTCTTAAGTGCCAGTATTATTGACTGTATATACAAGATTGGAGACAGATGCACGGTTACATGTACCAGAGTGTTTGTTCTTGCTGTCAGCTTAAGTTAGGTGTCTATAAGTAAAATGTGCCTAATGCCTTCATTGTATTTGGTTCTTACCTCGTGCAGCAGCATTAAAGGAAACAGTTAATACTTCAGCAAATAGTGGAGAAGGTTTGCAGTACGTGTAATGTATCCCACTGTAAGAACAAATGGGTTACATCCTTCACTTTGAGAGTTTAAACAGCACATTACCCTCTGCACTTGGGTATATTTCAGCAAGAAATTATTATTTGAATTTTGCTAACACTAAAGGCATGGTAAGGGACTAGGCTGCTATTGTGCTGGGTGCTATAAAGACAAAAGAGGAGAAAAAATAGTCTCTGATAGAAAGATTATTTCCAAATGCATTTTCGCTATCAGAAATCATGTTCTCAGTTATTTTCATCCAATTAGAGGACAAAAATAATACCATGTAAACTGTGATGTTAATCAAAATAAATCTCTGATTTTATCCCAGCCAGTCACATGACTATAAGAGATGTCACTATCAGCAAAACTCTACAGATAGTTACACCCTGTGGCACACGGAGCATGAAAAGACTCTGAATTATTTATAACAACTGGGTCGGCTTCTCAGCAGTAGAAACTGGCAGAGCTAATTAACTGATATACCCCAACTGATGTTCCACTCCATATTTGAGGAATAACTCCAAATAACAGAAATTCAAGGAAATCATAAGCCGCTTTGCTTACTACAGGCTGCTAGCTCAGTTTTGCTATCAAGCTTGCAGGAGGAGCACATGGCAGACTATAAAGAGCAAGGCATCTGGGTGGTTTGAAACCAATATGTACATGTGCAATTCTGCGCTGGAGGAAAATGGGACGCATTGCATTTGCCTTCCTTATCCCACTGCAGAATAAACCTCAAGTGCTGAAATAAAGGCCATATTTTATAGCAAGTATATTGCTAGGGTCATTAGCTTTCCCATTTGGCTTCATCAGATGGCTACACAGCAGGGTGCATTCCAAATTTATTTGATAGCTTGTCAATAAGCAGCTGCCTTTTAATAGCTCTTAACTTTATGGACTTGAAAAACAAAATGTCTTGCACTCAGATTAAACCGACCGGTCCATCACAGGGATCTCACTTTTTTTCTGGTGTACAGAGCAGGGCAGAAGTACCTTCTGACTCCAGCTTTCACCGTAAGTTTTCTGGACGTTCATCACCAGGGAACAGAGAAAGAGACTTTCTGAACTAGGAAATATTATAGTGAGAAGAGTGGTGAGTCCGCCTAGCTATGGCTAGGCTATGGAGTGAGGCAGGGAGGAGCAGGGTCAGGAATGAGACATCAACATGTCCCCTCTAAGTGGGGACAAAAGGTTAAAGTGCTGATCTTGCCAGTGGTCATTTTATTGAATGCAACAGTGTTTATTGAAACTACAGCTTCAGCAGTCAGCTGACCTTCTGCTAGACCACCTCCTGCATATTCTGGAAATGTTCAAAAGTGATCAAGACTCAGTATTTCCAGGGAAGATGGGAAACCGTCCCTGCCCCATCCATGGACAGGAGAGGCTGTTCTGCTCGTGCGCATGTGCTGGGCTGGAAGACAGGATTATCACAAGCACCTTGTCAGCAGGCAACTCATGACCAAGGGTCAACACTTATGAGATGAAAACACAAAATCCTGATAGCTTGTTACAAAAGAGCCAAATGCAATGACAATACAAGGTAACTTTGTAAGGTGTACTGCTTCCAGGCACTTGTGAGTATTAAATTGTTTTCTTTTATTGTCCTCCAGTCTCTGAACTCTTTGAAGACATGGGCTTCTACCCTTATGTAATCAAAAGTCTCTAGATTGAATTTCACCTAGATCTTCATTTTACACACAGAAGAACTGAAGAGATTTGACAAGCTCTGTGACCAGTACCTACTTCTGTTACCAAAGTACAATTTGAATATCAACCAGGAGATTAGAGAGTGAATTCAATTTTCTTTCTGTCAAAAGATTTTACTTTGCTTTTATCAAAAAAGACCTATAAACACTAAAACTGAATGTAGGAACATTTTATTTTTAAAATAAAATTTCTAAGCCAGACATTCCAGAAGGACCAAAATGGCATTTTTCATTTTATTTTTAATGCCACTTGCTAGGTAAGAGTCAGGTGTCAGGAAATACTGCACAAGCTGTTGGGAGCCAGGGTGATGACTCCTGTTGCTGGCAAGCTTAGGAAGAAGAGGGTAAGGAGGGCTGAAAATTGCATTGCTGCCCATTGCTGTACTTTATGGTGTCCAGACCAACAACACGCCAGTGACTCTTCTTGCAGTTTAAAAACATAAATTGATTATCAGTGTGGTACTGGGTTTTATGTCCATTGGTTTGGGAATAACCTACAAGCACACTCTAAATATATAACTACTGCCAAAGGGGCAAACTTCTAGCAGTCTCCCCTTCATACTCCAGTGTGATTGGGGACAAGAAACCATGTAGTCATGGTAAAGCCATGCAGTTTGCCCAGGTAGCCAAGAAGGCCAATGGCATCCTGGCTTGTATGAGAAATAGTGTGGCCAGCAGGAGCAGGGAAGTGATTGTGCCCCTGTGCTCAGCACTGGTGAGGCTGCACCTCAAATCCTGTGTTCTGTTTTGGGCCCCTCACTACAGGAAGGACATTGAGGGGCTGGAGCGTGTCCAGAGAAGAGCAATGAAGCTGGTGAAGGGTCTGGAGAACAAGAATGATGAGGAGTGGCTGAGGAAGCTGGAGTTGTTTAGCTTGAAGTGGAGATTGAGGGGAGACCTTATTGCTCCCTACAACTACTTGAAAGGAGGGTGTAGAGAGGTGGGTGTTGATCTCTTCTTCCATGTAACTAGCAACATGACAAGAGAAAATGGCCTCAAGTTGCACCAGGAGAGGTTTAGATTGGATATTAGGAAATATTTCTTTACTGAAAGAGTGGTCAAGCACTGGAAGGGGCTGCCCAGGGACGTGGTGAAGTCACCATTCCTGGATGTGTTCAAGAAGCACGTGGATGTGGCACTTCAGGACATGGTTTAGTTTGCATGGTGGTATTCAGTTGATGGTTGGACTTGATGATCTTAGAGGTCTTTTTCAACCTTAATGATTCTGTGATTCTGCAAATGGTGAATCCATGAACTCAGAAACATACTATCCCCGTTCAACTTCATTGCTGTGAGATCAGAGCTGTTGTGCAGCTGGCGTGAAGTACAAGCAGACAATTTTGGGTTTGTCCCTGAATAGTAAGGCCCCTCTGAGGGAGCTGTGTGTTTTTCTTCTGGGTTGAGTTTTGCTTACACATGTCCAGTTGAAGAGCAAATTTGCATTCTTGTGTCTGCAGTGTGCTAAGTGCCTTGATGATGCTTGATAAACACAGAGGGATACGGAAGAAATGTGATAAAAATAATGGAAAAGAAATATTAGTTTAATCTAAGCTATTGTCCTCCTAGTGTCTGAGTACTTTCCATACTATTTTCTTCAGTCCCAACTTAAATTTCTCCAGTAATTGGCCTCCTACAATTTCCATGGACTGTGTTTTCTAATTTATAGAATAGAATGGAATAAGATAGAATAGAATAGAATAGTTCAGTTGGAAGACACCCAGAACAATCATGTAGGCCACCTGCCCGACTATCTCAGGATTGACCGAAAGTTTTAAGGGCATTGTCCAAATGGCTCGAAACACTGACAGGCATGGGTCATAATACAGTTTTATTTATTGTGATTTTGTTTATATAATATCTATATATATATGTAATTTTTATTATAGATATAATTTTTACATGTAATTTTATTTATTGTGATTTGATATCTCTTTGAAAAAACATTTGAAACCAGCTGAAAGGCAATACATGAGGACAAAACTGTTATTTTTTAAATGCATATCACATCCCCATCCTCTTCCAGCCATATCCAAGGAATCAGTTACTTTTTTGGCCCACAGCTGCAACCCCAAATATACTACTACATGGCTCAGTGGGATGTGGCTGGGTAAGACCTTGGCAGATACAGAAGTGAGGAAATAAGCAACACGAGAGTGTAGCTCAGGATATATATGAAAGCAGAAGAGGGGAATGACCAAGACCCTGTAAAACGGCACATGATTATTCTTTTTCTTCCTCCTAAATCATCTCCTAAGATCACTCAGCATCTGTTTTTCTTCCAATCTGTCACATGCCCAGATATCATTCATTTATTCTTTATTTATTATTCTTTTTTTTTAAATTGTATATTCTTGTTATTCTTAAATTTATGTAAATTTTTATAACCCCTTTAAAAGGACTGTCGAGATTTAAGCCCAGAGGGCAACTGAGCACCACCTGGATGTTCACTCACTGCTTCCTCCCAGTTGCATGAGGACATGAGAAATACAGCAAAAGACTCATGGGCTGAGACAAGGACAGGGAAGGATCACTCACTAGTTACAATCAAAACCAGACTCAAGGTCGGGAAAACAAAACAATTTAATTTGTTACCTTTAAAATCAGAGTAGAATAATGAAATACATAGCCAGATCTTAAAATCATCACCTTCTCCCACCCCTCCCTTCTTCCTGGGCTCAGGCTCCCAGTTTTTCTACGTCCTTCCCCTCAATGGCACAGGGGGATGGGGAATGGGGGTTGTGGTCAATTCACTGCATGCTGTTCCTGCTGCCTCTTCCTCCTCAGGGCCAGGGTCAGACTGTATCACCTGAACTGGGGCTGTGCTGCTCAGAGCAGGGGCTGAGCTATGTGCTGCACCCCTCTGAACTCTGCCATTCTCAGAGTTGCTGCTTGGCTCAGCCTCAGCCAGAGGCAGGTCGGAATTGGAGCTGGGGAAGTTTCCAGCAGCTTCTCACAGAAGCCATCCCTGAACCTCTCCCCCACTACCAAGACACTGCCACACAAAATAAATACACTGACACTGAATCATCTTTATCTGAAATTATATACTTACTCTTATCTCTGGATTTGTTTGTTACTGTATTTTATACCTTCCAAAACATCAGCAAATGAAACTCATTTAAGCTTCAAAACAGATTCTGCAGTCTCCCTCCCATGTCTCCCCTCTTGCTCAGTTCTCTCCCTCTACTCTTTGTGACCCACTCAGAGGCAATTAGTATTCTCATCTGCTGTAACCAGGGTTAATTTAACTTCTAATTCTGATGGGCTCTGATGAAATAGGAAGCATATTGAGTAAGTAGGCACAAACCAAAGTGTTATCTTTGCAGTTCATAACTGTAGGTTACATCAAGTCCTCCCACTTCGAGAGGGTGAAGCCCAAGTATTTACCAGATGCCCACTGTGAAATGGGGCTTGAACCTCTCTTTGCTTTAAAGCAAGTTCATGACTGTTTCAGCTGAAGTGGTTGCAGAAAATTTAGAAACATGCTTATTAAATTTCCCTGTGGAAGGTGCTGACCGTGTTTTTTTCCTGTTCTGTAAACTGTGACACAGGCAACACAGGGAGGCATCATTGAGCTGTAAAGTAAAGCTCTTACAAGGCCCTGCCAAAGGGAAAAGGATCATGTCAGTATTTATTAGACTTTCCAGTAGCTTGTTAAGTCAGTAGGAGAGCTGAATCCCAAACAAAACCCAATTAGATTTAGTTGCAAAATGAAGGCCTCTTTCTGAATGATCCAACAGGGACTGGTATAAGCTTCTTTCTTAGGAAAATTTTAAGCCTTTTATTATCTATCATTATTCCATCCATTAAGGTTTTGATGGTGTTAGTACAGTGAGTATTGCTACTCATAGATTTGTTGCACAGACCTTGCAACAGACAAGTATAAAGCATTTACTAAAAAAACCCTAAATTTGGGGGATCTTAGCGTAAGACAATGCTCACATTGGAAATCTCAAAGAGGATGGGCAGTTGTTGTGTAGATGGGGACTGCTATCTTCATTGGCCAAGAAGGCCAATGGCATCCTGGGGTGTAATCAGAAGGGGTGTGGTTGTAGGTCAAGAGAGGTTCTCCTTCCCCTCTACTCTGCCCTGGTGAGACCACATCTGGAATATTGTGTCCAATTCTGGGTCCCTCAGTTCAAGACGGACAGGGAATTGCTTGCAAAAGTCCAGTGTAGGGCCACAAAGATGATGGAGGGAGTGGAGCATCTCCCTTATGAGGAGCGGCTGAGGGAGCTGGGCTTTTAGCTTTGAGAAGAGGAGACTGAGGGGTGACCTCATTAACGTTTATCAATTTGTAAAGGGCGAGTGTCAGGAGGAAGGAGCCAGGCTCTTCCCTCTGATGTCAAATGACAGGACAAGGGGCAATGGGTGCAAGCTGGAGCATAGGAGGTTCAAACTGAACATGAGAAAAAACTTTTTTACTGTGAAGGTACCAGAGCACTGGACCAGGCTGCCCAGAGAGGTTGTGGAGTCTCCTTCTCTGCAGACATTCAAAACCCGCCTGGACACGTTCCTGTGTGACCTGGTCTGGGTGATCCTGCTCTGGCAGGGGGGTTGGACTGGATGATCTTCCGAGATCCCTTCCAAATCCTAATTTTCTGTGTGATTCTGTGTGACTCATTGCAAAGGAATTGCAGCAGCATCTTCAGCTGGATTGGTTGAGACTTGAAGTAACCAAAATGCTTCTGTTTGTGGGCAACTTGAATACCAGCCATAGAAACCCAACAAGATTTCCTTTTCAGGTCTTTCAAGGGGCAAAGCAGCTATCCTGAAGCTGTACTGTTGCTGTGTGAAACTTGTATGATGAAGCAGTGGAGCATATCTTGAAGGAAGAACTTAATATGAGACATCGGCTTTCTGGATCAGTTTTGGAGATTTGATGGCAAATATAAAACATTTTAAGCCTCTCTTCTCAGCTTGCAGCTGAGCTGGGACAGGGATTGGAACCCAAATGCATTTCTTTGGAGACCATTGTGAACTAATTGCAAAGGAAATAGTTGGGAAAAAACAAAGAGAGAGAGTAAAGCAGCAAGACCCTGCTACTCGAAGAGTTACCAACTGGGAAAGCTTTAGTGGTGAAAAGCTGCCACTTTGCTAAAGCAGCTGTCAGAAGGAACACACTTCCTTTGTGCATTAGCAAGACAACCTGGGCATCCCCTGGTGAAAATAATAATAATAATTAAAAATAATAAATTCAGATCAGCAATTGTTTTTTCTAGTCCCATGTGTCTTGTCACTGAAGCTTTATTATGTGCATGCTAATAGTAAAAAATATACCGATGAGAATTGTATTCCTCGCTGCCTAAAAAAAATATTTTCACCAAAATGGCCTAGATTCCATTCCAAAACCTATTCTGTTCCCTTGAATGTTTAGTCCTAAGTCACTACGGAAGGTAAAATTTAGCCATTTCAGCCACATGGACCTTGTATTGCAGAGTGAAGCTATAACAAATAGCGCTCATGTTTACATAACGAGCACTTCAAGACTCTTACACTAAATAGAAACCAGGGATCTATACTCAAACTTTCTTGGCCTTTCATTTACATTGTTATATCAAAGCCACTACTACAGTAAAAAGTAAAACCTATATTTCTTTTGGAATACACCAATTCTGTGATCTAAGGCAGTTTTACTTCATCCCAGGAACAAGTGTTTAAAGCCAGACTGAATACTATTTATTTGAAGTGTGCTTGTCGAGATTGGTTTATTCTGTTCCCTTTCTGAGAACACAAATAGAGAATATAATCCACGTGGGAAAACATTTCCATTGATAGCTTCATTTAGCAGTCCTTTCTCAAAAATCCACTTTATTTATAGATCAGGGTATGTTCTTTCATGAAGTCTCCAGTTCACATGTTCAAAATCTTAGATGTGCAAATAAACAAATCAGGAATCTTAATCTTATCCTCTTCATATTTTCCTTTTCTACCTCTGACCGTTTCTTGCCTACAAAATGTGAATACTGAAAGAGCCTTACTGGAGTGGATTATTTTCTTCAAAATAGTAAGGATATTTCTTAAGAGGAAATTTCCACATAATGTCATGTTCACAGTGAAGAAGTAACTGTATTTCCTTCCCCTTTGGACAGTGATTTGTAAGGAGGCACGAATAGGGAAAAGTAATATGATATAAGTCTTTGTGGAAGGAAAAAAAGGCCTATGATCCTGGCACTGATCTAGTAAATCTGAATTCAATTTAACAGTTCTAGCTATTGCCTGTGGGAAGCATCAGGTTGAATTTTAGCTGCTTGACAGAATTAAAACCCAGGTTGTCTGCTCCCTATGGTTATTTTAGCCCAAGTTAAGATTTTTTTTTCCTCCTGATAGCATTCATGACCTATGGAAATTCATCTTTGACATGACAAAATGGGAGAGCAAATAACAGCTTTTCCAGCTCCTCTCCAGGGCCTAATCATTTTTCCTACAATCATCTTCTACTTTTGCTACATCTATTTCCTCCCTAGGATTGTCCCACTGTTCATTGCTGATATCCCTGAAATATTGCAGAGCCTGGTAACCTTCTCTCATCCTCAGTCTGCAACCCTTGCATCCTCAAGAGCTTGCTACAGATTGAGATGGGCGAATATCAACCCTCAGAGCACTGACAAAATGTGGCATGAATTATTTGAAAGCTGTATAAGGTCTAGGACTAGATGAGTCAATACATTATTATAAGGTGGACTCAAGGTGCCAAGATAAAGCCCCCTGATGGAACAGAATAACAGCAAACCAGGTAAACAGGAATGGAGCTGAGTTGCAAAACTCCTGAAGGCCCCAGGACTTAAACAGTGGTGAAATTGTCCCTACTTTACCAAATTATGAACTTGGAAAAATAATATTGAAGTTAAAGCTTGGTTGGACAGGGCTTTGAACAACCTGGCCTGGTGGGAGGTGTCCCTGCCCTTGACAGGGAATGATCTTTAAGGTCCCTTCCAACCCAAAGCATTCTATGATTCTATGTCCATTAACAATTTGGTTTTTTCCCTAGTTGATGCTAAGATGTTTAATCAGAGTAAGCTTTTATTGGTTACCTTCAGTATTGTAAAGATTATCACTCTCATTTACAAGGTGAAAGGAAGCTGTCCTAGCTAGGTAGAATAATTCTGCAAAGCCAGGCTGGAGTCTCCTATCCCATGGAGACCAGAAATCAGCAAAATTACTTGTTTCATTTTTCTAATTGGCCATTGCTATGCTAAGTTTTCAGCTTGGTAACTGAATGCTCCTCTAGGCTACAGCACAGTGATGATGCCACCTGGAAAGGAAAGACCAAATGAGCTTGGAGTAGATTATTATTATTTACTATTTACTCAGCACCATACATAAAATGAAATAATTTAGTAAGTAGCAAAGCAATAAATAACTCCCTGCTCTACTTTGGCTGTTGTGTGAAAGGGTAGCACATGCTAGAGCATCCTCTGGTCTCTGATTCAACATGATGATGAAAGTCTACTGGTGTTGGCCAGTGGGATTTCTCTTGCATGACAGGGCTAACAGCTCTGGGCTAGGGCTGTGCTGTGCACATATAGTCAAAGTATGCGACAGCTCCCCAGAGTCCTCTGGGTCTGGGAGACAGAAAGACTCAGAGGCAATAATCAGAAGGAAAACTAATAACAATAGCATGATGTCCTCAGTGCAGTGACTCAGGTTTTCAAACAACATGTGCAGGTGTGGTACTCACTGCCAAGAGTGAGTCCAATGGATTTAATTTTTTTTTACATGCTTTACTGTGTGTTAGAAGGTCAAATTTGTAACATATGCATATACAGATGTAGATGTGGATGTATATGTATGCTGGATGACACCTAAAACTTTATTTCATGTGTTTCAATGTGGGTATCATTTGGGAAGGATTTTTTAATGAAGAGGATCGAGACTTGAACCTGCATTTTCATTCTCAGGACAGCAGAATTGTCTCATAAGCCATCATGTAATGGTAGAGAGACCTTACAGAAAGACACCTAAAATGATTCCAAAGACCATAATATCAGCTACATAACAAGATACCAGCAATATATGGTCAACTTGGTGACACAGAGCTAGTCTGAGCCACAGCTATGGCGAAATTCAACAATGCGTGTAGATGCTACCTTCTGTCTCAGATTTGTGCCTGCTGCTATTTTGACCCTTGTTTTGCAGGAATAATAATAGTAGTAATAGTAATAGTAATAGTAATAATAATAGTTCTTCCCCTGCACTTCTCCTTGTCTTTCAAATTTCTCCGTTGTTCTGCAGCTCAAAAAACTTGACAACAGGTAGCCTAAGCACATTACAAGTCCCTCATCTCCAACTGAACAATAGCTTCTAATCTTTACCTGGTTGCCTTTTATCTGTCTGCCTTTTATTGACTACTCAGTCTATTTGATTTCCAGGACTGTAAATTCCTTTTTATTTGATGTTTGTACAGCACCTTGCACAAAGACTTTGTCCCAAGATTGAGGTTCTGAGTTAGTGCAGATAATTTCTCTTGTTTATTTTACCTGCAATATAAGGGGCAAAAAAGAATTTGCTTCAAGGCATTTATTGATATTTAACTTTTCTTATGATACAGTTTTTCACTGTTTCTCCACAGCAGACATATTGGTAAACTCCAAATGTTCCAGATAAATGAATTAGCATTACAATGGAGTTTCTGTTTCCAGTTCTGCTCTTGCCAGCAGATAGAGGGGCTGTGCATATTTCCTGATGTGTTGATTTTCCTATTGGAGATGACTGGGAAATAATCTTTTTCCCCCCTCAGCAAGTGTCAGTGAAATAATTCTCTAATTTCACTAGTTTAGTTTTATGAAAAAAGGGGTTTGTGGCATCAAATAATAGAATTAGGAATAAAGTGTTAAATATTGTTTTCAAAGCTTGTTGTGGTTTTTTTTCAGGCACTTGAAGGCACACACTTGCTTTTTTTATATACATTTGGGCATGAGACTTTTCTCCCCATACATCTCCCATGACATATCCCCAACAAGTGCCCTCTTATCAGACCTCCACTTTCTTTCGTGAGAAGCAGGTCTCTCGAAATAACACTGTGGTACCTCTGGGTAGCTGCAGCTCAGTGGAGAGTTACCCCAATCCCCTTCCACCATGGCTAAACATCATCTTCTGTGAGGCATTAGCTTTGCTCAACTTTCTGCTCAAATCTCATTTTTCGTAAGGATATTTTCAGCTAGTCTTATCTCTCTTAAACGCTTTCTGCCAAGCTTTCCAATGTGGATTTCTAAGTCTGCCTAAAATTCTGTCTTGGGATATCCCTGCCTTCAAACTCCAAGTCTGGAGAGGGAGAGAGCATGAGAGAAGGATTTGGCCCCAGAGACTTAGGCAGATCTTCAATCAGTCTCCTTTTGCTTTTCTTTCATGTTGGTGCTTTTGCTTCTGAGTAAATTGAGTTGAAAATTGATTAGACAAACACTAAGCCCACTTTGCTCATCACAGAAAGATTCAAATTTCCACAACCAACCTTCTAGTATAGGGGTCTGAACACCAAGTACGTGGGGCTCTGGCAACAAAATATTTAGATTTTTTTAAAGGATTTTTAACAATAGGGGTATTCAATTGTTTATTTCTACTTTTTATTTTTCTAGACTTTTTTTTTCAGACAAAGTAGAAGAATCTTAAAGATGAAAGTCTTGTGCAGTTGTGAAATTCTAGTTAAATTTGTGAGAAGCAAGATCTCAAAAGGGGTTATTCAGAGGATGAGGTTTCAATTTTGTTTTACTGTTGAGACACAGAGCATCAGAGCAGACTGTTTAGCTCTATTTCCTTTCCTTTACCACGGGTTTCTTGTAAGGTGAGGTGATGGCTTAGCTCTTAGATTAGACTTAAGGTATCAACCTGCTCCTGATTGATGTTCAAGGAAAAGAACATTGAGCTTTTCAGCCCTTTGCATCAGACTTAAATTCAGAGTCAGCAGTAAAAGGGGGATGTTCACAAAGCTGGGAAAAGATGCTGCACACCTAATTACAACATTAACCAGTGAAATATTAGCAAATTTATTGGGCTTTCTCTATTTAAAAAAAAAATTAAAGGAAGTTCATTATGCTCTGTAATCCTACTTAAATATTCATCATGTTGTTAATGAACGACATTCATTTTTAAAATGTTCAACCTGAGACGCCATCTAACATGATTTGATAATAATATAATTTCTGCATAACCATAAAAGGGACAAGAACAGTAAAAATAATTGTATCTCTAAACAGACTACCCAGTTTTCTCCTGACTAATGAGCAGCTGTTTTTCATTAGCAGCATCGTTTTATCTCTAGCCTATCAACCTGCACAGCTGGGTATATTAGAAATAGCTCAGTGCGCTGTGGAACGTATGTTTCCTAAATTGCAGAAACAAATGAGAATGAGGTATTGGAGTTTTTTTAAAAAAACGATTTGGGGCTGGTTTCTCTCACACTCTATTATTCGCCATGGTGTACTATCTGGAGGCTTGATGTGGGAATGGGATATTACTGCTCTGTGTGCTGCAGAAATACAAAAAAGATAGTTGCAGAGTGCACTACAAAGAGCAGAAACCAAGTCACTGGGAGCTGCAAGCCTCTGCTCAAGCTTATGCAGCAAGTAAGGAGCAGCAGCTAAAGCAGAAATTGTTGCATCTGCCTTTACCAGACCTCTAACTGTCCACCACTCTGCATTAACCAGCAATTCCATTAGAAGACCAATGGGTGAGTTTGGATTTTGAATGGAATAAAATAAACCAGAGCCTGGTCCCAAGTGTTTCTTTATCATCTTGCAACTTTCCAGGGAGTTACAAGTGAAGTCCAATAGAGACCAACAAAGTGAGATTTTTAATAGTACTCATAGTCTAATTTGGCTCCTGTCTTGCAAAATACAGAAACAAAGCCTAAGGCCAGTATCAGATGACAAAAGTTAAATCTGAATCAAAAAAAAAAAGATGTTAGGAGGCCCTACATCACTTTTATTTATTTATTTTATTTATAAATTT
>NW_010172679.1:0-752 GCF_000695765.1 Mesitornis unicolor | reverse complement strand
GAAGTGCTGAAGGGTTGAAGGGCTGAAAGGGGTCGTGCCCTGCAAGCTCCCCAATTCACAGGGAATGTGATGTTTATGGGATAGAATAGATATTTTTTTGATCAGCTTGGATCATACCTGGATCACCTGTCCTGGGTCACCTATCCCAGTAAGTCCCAGGTTCTCACTTCTCCCCCCTTTTCTGTTGTGCAGAGAGAAGAAAAAAACAAAAAAAAACCAAAACCCAACAAAACTAAAAGAAACTGTAACCAAAGGTGCAGGCAGAACCTTGAAAAAATGTAAATATCTGACAGCAAGAGCACAAAAAAAATAAAAAATATCAGCTTCATAAGGAAAAGAATTCCATCCTGGCCAAAGCTCCAATATCAACTTGTTTTCATTAAAGCAATCCAGCTTTGCTGAAACACTAAAAGGGAATTCTACAATTCAGTCCTAGCAAAACTGGGCAGGTATGTAACTGCCATGCAGACCCTAATGCTCTATTCCTCGTCACTAGCAGCTCCACCAACTGTTCTGGCAGTATAGCATTGAAATCATAAATAATTTCAAATTTCTCTAAGGATCCCAAAAGGTGCAACGAGAAATTTCGTGGTTGCCTTTTCCAGTAAGATAATATACAAATCTCCAGCAGTTCATTGTAAAGTAGGAATTGTTCCTGAGTATCTTCAGTATACTTGGCAGGGGCTCCTATACATCCCACAAGAAGACAGGAAGTTCATACTAAGGAATAAATCTCCCTGTCTAAAATGGCG
>NW_010172678.1:0-5305 GCF_000695765.1 Mesitornis unicolor | reverse complement strand
CCTGCTACACCTGCACCCTGCTACATCCTGCGCCTGCCTGCACCTGCACCCTGCTACATCCTGCACCCTGTTACATCCTGCGCCCTGCTACACCTGCACCCCGCTACACCTGCACCTGAACCCTGCACCCTGCTACATCCTGCACCTGAACCCTGCACCCTCCTACACCTGCACCCTGCTACACCTGCACCCTGCTACATCCTGTGCCTGCCTGCACCTGCACCCTGCTACACCTGCACCCTGCTACTCCTGCACCCTACCTGCACCTGCACCCTTTCCATGCCCTGCACCCTGCTACATCCTGCACCTGCCTGCACTCTCTCCATGCCCCATTCCCTTCCTGCCTACACCTGCACCTGCACCCTACACCCTGCCTGCACCTGCACCCTGCACTTGTGTCCTGCTTGCACTCTGCATCCTCTCTACCTGCACCCTGCACCTTGCCTACACCTGCACCCTGCACCCTTTCCATGCCCTGTCCTCCTCCCTGCCTGCACCTTCACCCTGCACCTGCCTGTACCTGCCTGCACCCTGCACACTGCCGGCACCTTGCAGCTTTTCCATGCTCTGTCCCCTCCTTGCCTGCACCTTCACCCTGAACCTGTGCCCTTCCTGCACCCTGCACCTTCTCTATGCCCCATCCCTTCCCTGCCTGCACCCTGCACTTGTGCCCTGCTTGCACCCTGCACCCTTTCCATGCCCTGTCCTCCTCCCTGCCTGCACCTTCACCCTGCACCTGCACCTTGCATGCACCTGTGACCTACATGCACCCATTCCCTGCCTGCACTTGCCTGTACCTGCCTGCACCCTGCACCCTTTCCATGCTCTGTCCCCTCCCTGCCTGCACCTTCACCCTGAACCTGTGCCCTTCCTGCACCCTGCACCTTCTCCATGCCTCATCCCTTCCCTGCCTGCACCCTGCACTTGTGCCCTGCTTGCACTCTGCACCTTTTCCGTGCCCCATCCCCTCTCTGCCTGCACCCTGCACGTTGCCTACACCTGCACCCTGCACCCTTTCCATGCCCTGTCCTCCTCCCTGCCTGCACCCTGCACCCTGCACCCTGAACCTGTGCCCTGCCTGCACCTGCACCTTCTCCATGCCCCATCCCTTCCCTGCCTGCATCTGCACCTGCCTGTGCCTGCCTGCACCCTCTCCATGCCCCGTCCCCTCCCTGCCTGCGCCCTGCCTGCACTCTGCTGTTTCTGCACCCTGCCCACACTCTTCTCCTGCAGCTCGCACCCTCTCCGTGCTCTCCCCCCAGCCCGTGCCCTACTTGCAGCCCACCCACGCCCTGCCTGCACTCTGCCTGCACCCTGCCCGCACCCACCTCCAGCCCAGCATTGGGGGTGGTCTCCAGCCTGGCCTCCGGGGCAGAGGCTGTGGGTGGAGAGGTGCAGGGGTGAACCCCACTCCCCAGGGGTGTGAGCGGTGCCGAGTGCTCAGCCCCTGACAAGGCAGCACTGATGAGACACTGCAACCTATCATGGCCCTGTAGCACCCCCACTGCATGCCAGTTTCATCCCCATTGCTTCCCTGGTTTTTTTCCCCCACTTCATCCCCACTGCATCTCTATTGCATGCCCAATTAATCTCCATTGCTTCCCCACTGCACCCTCACTGCATCCCCACTGCATCCCAGTTGCACCTCCATTGCCTATGCATTGCAATCCCACTGCATCCCAGTTTCAGCCCCATGACATCCCCATTGCAGCGCAGCTGCATCCCCATTAATTCCCTACTGCATCCCCACTGCATTTCCTGGGTTTTTTTTCTCCAGTTCATCCCCACTGCATCCCAAATTCATCCCCATTGCATCCTCAGTTCGTCCACACTGAATCTCTGCTGCACCCTCACTGCATCCCCAGTTCATGCCCAATTCATCCCCATTGCATCCCCAGTTCGTCCACACTAATCCCTGCTGTACCCTCACGGCATCCCCAATTCATGCCCAATTCATCCCCATTGCATTCCCAATTCATCCCCCCTGCATCCCCATTGCATTCCCAATTCATCCCCACTGCATCCCCATTACATTCCAAATTAATCCTCATTGCATCACCATTGCATTCCTAATTCATCCCCACTGCATCCCCATTACACTCCAAATTAATCCTCATTGCATCCCCATTACATTCCCAATTCATCCCCACTGCATCCCCATTACATTCCCAATTAATCCTCATTGCATCCCCGTTGCACCCCCCACTGCATACCCATAATTTTCCCCATTACATCCCCATTGCATTCCCAATTCACCCCCACTGCATCCCCACTGCATCCCCACTGCTGCACCCCCCCACACCCACACACGTGGCCGAGCTGCCCGCGAGCCCTCCCTGTCCCCAACCCAACATCCCCACTGCCGGGGCCGCTCCCTGCTCACCCCGCGGCACTGCACGGGGGCACGGCACAACCACCCCCCCGGACCCCGATGCCACGCGGCCTTGGCACTGTGGGCGCTTTTTAAATTTACCTTTTCCTGCCAGGAGACTGTGACACAGGCTTTTAAAAATAGCATGTGCTGAGGCGAGGCGTTCGGGGTGGTGTTGCTAAGGGAGAAATTCAATTCAAATCTAGGGCTTCGCCTTCCCATGCTAACTACTACGGCGCGCGCCCAAAATTAGGGCATGCCTGCCTGTGTGCCTTTGCCTCCTGGGACGAAGAAGCCCTTCTCCAGCCCGAATTGGTACGGGGAAGGATGTTCCAGCCTGAATCGGTACGGGAAGGATGCTCCAATCTGAATCAATTCAGGGAAGGAGGCTGCATCCCAAATTGGTACTGGCAAGGATGCTTCAACACAAATTGGTACTGGCAAGGATGCTCCAGCCTGAATCGGTTCAGGGAAAAATGCTCCAACCCTAGTTGGTACTGGGAAGGATGCTCCAACCCCAGTTGGTACTGGGGAAGGATGCTCCAACCCCAGTTGGTACTGGGAAGGATGCTTCAACTCAAATTGGTACTGGGAAGGATGCTGCAGCCCGAATCGGTTCAGGGAAGGATGCTCCAACCCCTATTGGTATCAGGAAGGATGCTCCAATCCCAATTGGTACTGGGAAGGATGCTTCAACTCAAATTGGTACAAGGAAGGATGCTCCAGCCTGAATTGGTACAGAGAAGGTTGCTCCAACCACAATTGATACTGGGAAGGATGCTCCAACCTGAACCAATGCAGGAAGGATGCTCCAACCCCAATTGGTACTGGGAAGGATGCTCCAGCCTGAATTAATTAAGGGAAGGATGCTCCAGCCCCAGTTGGTACTGGGAAGGATGCTCCAACCTGAATTGATTCAGTGAAGGATGCTCCAACCCCTATTGGTACCAGAAAGGATGCTCCAACCCCAACTTGTACCAGGAAGGATGCTCCAGCCTGAATTGGTACAGAGAAGGATGCTTCAACCCAAATTGGTACAAGGAAGGATGCTCCAACCTGAACCAGTGCAGGAAGGATGCTCCAACCCCAATTGGTACTGGGAAGGATGCTCCAGCCCAAATCAATTCAGGGAAGGAGGCTGCATCTCAAATTGGTATGGGGAAAAATGCTCCAACTTGGAACCAGTATGGAAAGGATGCTCCAACCCAAATCGGTACAGAGAAGGATGCTGCAGCCTGAACGAGTGAAGGAAGGATGCTCCAGCCCGAATCGATTCAGGGAAGGAGGCTGCATCTCAATTTGGTACCAGCAAGGATGCTCCAACCTGAATTGGTAGAGGGAAGGATGCTCCGACCCAAATTGGTACAGAGAAGGATGCTGCAACCTGAACTAGTGAAGGAAGGATGCTCCAGCCTGAATCGATTCAGGGAAGGAGGCTGCATCTCAATTTGGTACCGGCAAGGATGCTCCAACCTGAATTGGTACCATGAAGGATGCTCCGACCCAAATTGGTACAGAGAAGGATGCTCCAGCCTGAATTGGTAGAGGGAAGGATACTCCAACCCAAACCGGTGTGGGAAAGGCTGCTTGGAGCAGCAAACCTGACCCCGTTTTGGGGTAGGCCAGGGGTGTTTTGGGCTGTACCTAGTCGCCGTTGCGGAGGTCACCGCCACGGGTGCTGTTGGCGCACTCGGCGTCCTTGGTTTTCCGGTCGATCTCCCCCCCTTTGATCTTCTTGCGGGTCATGTGGCCGCGGAAACTGGCCTGGATCTTGGCGGCCGCCGCGTTGGCGTCGGGGTCGTCCAAGGGGATGTCCAGGATGTCTTCGTCCAGCTTCGTGCAGGCGCCCTCCTGCCAGCGGCAACGCCAGGGTTAACACCAAAAGAAGCCTCCCGCTCCCCAATTTAAGCCATTAAAGAAGGTCCTCAGTGAGCCCCTGTGCTAAAAAATAGGGTTCTTCACTAGAAAATGAGGGCGTTTTTGCTAAAAGTGAGGAGGTTTTGGTAAAAAGTCAGGGTTCTTCATGAAAAATGAGGGAGGTTTGCTTAAAAATGTGGGGCGCTTGTTAAAAATGGGTTCTTGGCTAAAAATGAGGGTACTTTGCTAAAACGAGGGGCCTTTGCGAATGATGAGGGTTCGTGTCTAAAGATGAGAGGTCTTTGCTAAAAATTTGGGGGTTTTGCTAGAAATTAAGAGTCCTTTGCTAAAAAGAAATCAGAGTCCTTCATGAAAAACAAGGGTCCTTTGCTAAAGCATTTGGGTTCTTTGCTAAAGATCAGGGTTCTTTGCTAAAAAATAGGGGTTTTCTCCAAACATGAGGGTTCTTCTTTAAAAATTAGAGTCCTTTGCAAAAAAAATTAGGGCTCTTTATAAAAAAACAAGGCTCTTTTCCTAGAAATTAGGGTTCTTTGCTAAAAAGAAGGTTTCTTTACTAACAATGAGGGTCCTTTGCTAAGAAATTGGGGTTCTTCGCTAAAAAGATTGGGGTTCTTTGCTAAAAACGACAGTGCTTTGCTGGTGTCTCGAGGGGATTTGCCACCTTCTGCTGCTTCTCCCCCTGCTCATCCCAAAATCCCCTCATGGACTGGCTTGGCCAAGGGTTGCGATACAGGGAGAGGAGCACCCATGGGTGCAGAGGATGTGGGGGCTTTTTTTTGGGGGGGGAAAATCACATCGTGCCTCAGTTTCCCCTTCCCCTCACAGCCTATTGCATCCTCCCGCATTCCTCCTTAGGGCTTTGGCTGAAAACAGCTGGACCTCAGTTTCCCCTTCCCCTCACAGCCTGTTGCATCCTCCCGCATTCCTCCTTAGGGCTTTGGCTGAAAACAGCTGGAAATTTCAGAAGGGAGCGATGCTGGGGGGATGCTCTTGTGCCAGGAGCGCTGCTTTAAAGGACTTAAAGCACGGTTGGGATTTAGGGGTTTTTGGGGGGGG
>NW_010172677.1:1720-2898 GCF_000695765.1 Mesitornis unicolor | reverse complement strand
GAGTCAGTTTCTTGTTTTCAGCTCACCGCAACTGGCACCCAAACCGGCTTTTTAAGCAGCTCTGGCAGCGACTTTGCAGCCGAATATGGGAATACAGTAAACTGGGTTTTTAAGCAACTCCGGCAGTGACTCTGCAGCCGAACATGGGAAGAAGGTGAACTGCACGCAACAACTTTCAGTACTTGCTGTTGAACGGTAAGTACATGGCTGCAGTAACATAGGGCAATCAGTACACCAGGAGCATAAGCTCTACGTAGAACTGCTTCAACGTATTTTAAAGGAACAGGGGTTTTCCGTTCAAGCAATTAGGTTAGTTAAACTTTTGGTCTGGATTAGAGGTCATTGTTCATGGTTTCCTAGTAGCGGTACTTGTGATAGCTCTATGTGGGCTAGGGTAGTGAAAGAAATGCAGACAAAAAAGATTCGCTGATTCCAGTGCCAGATGAATTGTTTGTGACTTGGAAGATAGTATATACTGCATTAAAAGCATTGCAGCCTGCCATTTCAGAGCACGATGATGTGCAGGGGGAGAATGATCGGGCTGGTGGTGAGGAGGTGCCTGATGGCACTTTTGACCCAGGATCTAGCAATCCTGAAAAGGAATCTGATTTATACCCACCATTAACGTCAGTTCGGGCTGTGGCTGCTGCGGCACCTATGGCACAAGTGCTTTTGGAAAATGTAAAGAAAAAACATGCGCCTCATTTAACTCCTTAACTCCCCCACACCCTGGATCATTGATAGATGCCCCCCTGATTGATCTATCAGATGATAAAAAAAATGATTCAGCCTTCTAAGTCAGAAAATTTATGTTCGGTGATGGAACAGTGTCAGTTAGATGCTATGAAAAAAGAGACACTGCAATGCCAGTTTTATATCGTCCGCAAAGACCTCCCGAATACACCCAAATGCCTTAAGAAATTATTAAAGAGGTTTGTAATGCAGTTAAAGTTTATGGATTACAAAATCATTACACCATGAATTTGTTAATGGCTATAGGTGATAGTTATGTTATGACTCCTTATGATTGGAAAGCGTTGTTAAAAATGATTTTGACTGCTGTTCAATTCATGGTTTGGGTAGCTGGATATACAGAACTATTGACGATACAGATAATGGATAACATCGTGAATATGGCAGGGGGGGGGGGAGAAGAGGTAAAGGGGGAGGGGGGAATT
>NW_010172677.1:429-1286 GCF_000695765.1 Mesitornis unicolor | reverse complement strand
TAAAAAAGGATTGTCCAAATTTAAAACAATCGGGTGCCAATAAGAAACTGCCTAAAGATTTGTGTCCACGTTGTAAGAAAGGGTATCATTGGAGTAATCAATGTCATTCTAAATTTGATAAGCAGGGATCACCAGTTCAGGGAAATGGACGGAGGGGCACGAGACCCGGTGTCCCGCAATTCAACAGGGTCCCCAACGTCCCGCAATACAACAGGATTTGTTGCCCTCATGTCCCTCAGAATCAGAGGCCGCCTGCATGCTGTCATGCAATAAACGCTATTTCACAGAACTTGCAGCCAGCACAGCAGGCAGCACTGGGTTGGATTTGGCCACAGCCACCGATACAACAATCACAGATTCAGCAGTAACATTATTGAGCACGGGAATATATGGCCCATTACCCCAAGGGGTTTGTGGATTGATTATTGGCCGCTCATCAGTAACAAAAGCAGGCCTTTTTGTTTTGCCTGGAGTAATAGATTCAGATTACATTGGTGAATTAAAAGTCATGACTTGGACACCACACCCACCTTGTACAATTCCGAAAGGGCAAAGTATAGCTCAATTGCTCTTAATACCTTATTCAGTCCCTGCAGCTGTGACACAAACCAGAGGAGAGGGAGGCTTTGGTAGTACCAGAATGCCACAGGTATGGTGGACTCAGAGAGTTTCCACTCATCAGCCGTTATTAACAATCCAGATAAAGGATCAATCTTTTACTGGATTGTTAGACGCTGGTGCTGATGTGTCCATCATCAGAATAAAAGATTGGCCATTAGAATGGACCCTGGAACATGTGCGTGCTGTGGTAACTGGTATAGGAGGCACGCAGGTTCCCTTGCAAAGTGCACACACAC
>NW_010172677.1:0-406 GCF_000695765.1 Mesitornis unicolor | reverse complement strand
TGCTGCTGTACTGAAACCCTATGTTTTGCAAGTTCCCTGCACACTCTGGGGAAGAGACCTGTTAAGTCAGTGGAATATGGCAGTCACCATGACTTTAAGGGTCGCTGATCTAAAGCCCTGACTCAAACTGACGTGGCTTACTATTAATCCAGTTTGGGTTGATCAGTGGCCCCTGAAAGGGGAAAAAATGTCCAAGGCAGAAGAATTAGTTACAGAGCAATTGCAATTGGGGCACATTGTACCATCTACTAGTCCCTGGAATACTCCTATTTTTGTGTTACAGGATTTACGAGCGATTAATGCTGTAATGCAACCTATGGGACCGTTACAGCCTGGTGTTCCAAATCCTACATTGATTCCAGCAGATTGGCCTTTGTATAACAAGGGAAAGTGCAGAGTCCTGCAT
>NW_010172676.1:0-32466 GCF_000695765.1 Mesitornis unicolor | reverse complement strand
TATATATATATTTATTTAAAAATGCAGAAGAGGCAGGGGCTGAGACCTCACTGCTGAGCATCGTTCGGGGGTTGCACTACTGCTTTGTGTAAGTCATTAAATAACGCACATCCCATACGGATGCTGTCACCTTTCCTCCTGTGGAGCCACTTTTTGGCTCTGGGCTCACCTCCTTCCTTTAGAAATTTTGGCTGAATAAGCCCCATGCAGAAGAGCCCCTGGGTGCTGTTGCTTGAAGGGAAACCGCAAAGCAAATTTTAGCTTCTTTTTTCTCTATCCTGTTGCAGTGGTGCTTTGTGTTTTGCCGTTCTTAGTTTTAATTAGGCAAATGCAGCTTTGCTTTCCACTTACAGGAAAACTATGGGGTGCTGCACACTTTGGAGAGGGCCCTTACAATCTGCGTGGTGCTCTGAGCATGGTGCCGTGCTGGGGATGAAACTTTTCCAGCAGAACTCAGCAGCTGAATTCTAATTAAAGAAAAGAGTGGAAAATGCAGCTCTGAGAGGGCAACTTTACAATCTAATTGCAACTCTTACCAATTTCAGTAAATGCTTGTTGGGGAGGTGTTTTTTGCATCCGGACACAGTTCTGGATGAGCCATTGACCAAACCAAGAGCAACCAGTGAACTTAATGTGCAGCAGAGACTGGAAAATCACACGGTTCAGCTCTTGCTCTACGTATTTCAGGCCAAGTTCTCCCAATGTTGGGTCAGTCGAGGGAAATAGTTTCCTATATTTGACTTCTTGTAACTCTTATTTTTTTTTAATGTTTCAGAAGGGAAAAGGAAGGGGATTTGAGCATCTTCCACCTACCCTCACAGAATCACAGAATCACAGAACGTTAGGGATTGGAAGGGACCTCCAAAGCTCATCCAGTCCAATCCCCCTGCCGGAGCAGGAACACCCAGATGAGGTTACACAGGAAGGCGTCCAGGCAGGTTTTGAATGTCTGCAGAGAAGGAGACTCCACAACCTCTCTGGGCAGCCTGTTCCAGTGCTCTGTCACCCTCCCTGAGAAGAAGTTTCTTCTCAAATTGAAGTGGAACCTCCTGTGTTCCAGCTTGTGTCCGTTACCCCTTGTCCTCGGTTTGTCACCGAGAAGAGCCTGGCTCCATCCTCGTGACACTCACCCTTTAAATATTTATAAACATGAATGAGGTCTCCCCTCAGTCTCCTCTTCTGCAAACTAAAGAGACCCAGCTCCCTCAGCCTTTCCTCATAAGGGAGATGCTCCACTCCCTTAATCATCTTTGTAGCCCTACGCTGGACTCTCTCCAGCAGGAGAGATACCTCGAGGTATAGGAGCTGTGCTAGAGTTCATGATCTTTGATGAATACATTCCTTCTCACTAAATTAAAATATTTGGAGTAATCAGCCGATTTTCTGTATAGTATGTGTAAATTATCAGTTGGCTGTTGATTGTAGATGCCGTAGTTACAGAGCTGAGTTTTCTTCTGTTGATCACTTCATGTCTACAAATAAAGTGTGCTCAGGCTGTCATTGGTGAAAGAGCAGTTATCAAGGGTAAAAGAAAATAATATTAATGGAGCCATTACATTTCAAGATGTACTTAAGCAGTCGGTGCTACAGAACTGAAGTAAATGCTTCAGGGAGGCATGGTAGATGTAGGCATCTCCTTCATTTCGTACTGGTTTATGCTGGTGCTCTGCCTCTGGAGTGCCAAAGAATCCCAAAATCTTTGCACTGATGCTTATGTGACTTTAATTGCATTAATTAAATGTGTGTTCTCATGCTTTTTTAATCCTGAAGGAACCCAATAGCACGAGACCAAAGTAGTTCTCCTCTATCTGCAGCCATGAGGAGCAGAGTCACTGCCAGCACACCTGGGTTTTCAGTGCTCCATCCCAATAAGGAGTTACTGGAGACCTCCAAAATCACCGTATCAGCACCCAGTCCCTCCAAGCACACACACAACCATAAATAACTGTGCTGTTATTTATGCTGTAAATATAGCTGCTTAAGGAAAGTTTGCGTCCCTCACACACAGTGTATCATTGCTGGTATTTGATAAGTTGTTCGGTAATTCCTCGATGGTTGTTCAAATGAGTGGTTGGCGTACGAAGGGAAAAGCTGCTGTAAAATCTGAGTTTTGGTCAGACTTCCTGATGGGGAAGTAGGAGGTTTCATGCTGCAGGGTGTGAGGTCACTGCCTGATTTGGAGAGGCTGCTCGGTTCGTTCCTCACATCTTAGTAACGCAGGTGCTGCTCAGCGATGGCACCCTCACATCAGTGGTTTCCTCCAAGCTCTTCCCTGCCTGTGATTCCCTCCTGCAGGGTTGGCTTGTTTTTCCCTTCTCATTTATCCCTCGGTCGATCTCTATTGAATCCCAGTGCATATTTATGGACTCAGAGGAAATAAAAGGAGTAAACCAAGATACATTTTGCAAGGGGATGCAGACTCCCTTATTTTTTTTCTACAATTATATGCATTACTTTCAGATCTACTGTGGGTTTTTTTGCCTGGACACTTTATCTGCCTCCTTGTGCACATAGGGCAAGAGGGGGCCTACCCTACCGCTGTGCTCAGGGGCATTTTTGGACTTCATATGAGTAGGGGGCAGGCAGCAAAGGGAGACGAAGCCTCAGACTTACAAATGCAAGAAAATTTGTACTGAACACGGCCGTGCTTCACTTGGCTCGGCTGGAGCTTGGTCACACATACGGTATTTACATCAGATCCAAATGCTCAGGCCAGGGAGGCCGACCTGCTTATTTCCAGGGTTTAAGAGGGGTGTCACTCGCTCAAGCGTCCAGGGTGACTTCAGCTGCAAGTCGCAGTGGCCAAGTTACGAAACCGTAAGAAAGTGGCTGTATAATGGAAATGGTGACAGGAGGTTTGGGCCTTTTTTTTTTAAATTATTGTTTTTTATTATTTTTATAAAGCAGTCCTCCATTTTGCAGCCCAGCTGCTTGAAATTCACTGAACTAGTACCTCGCGTGGCTAAGACACAAACTGTGGCCAAAACCAGACTTGGGCATCCGGCTCACACAAATACCAAGTCCTCACCGATCTCACAGGATTTCGAGTTTGCTCCCCAAGTGGAGGGGAACAGGGCTTGGCTGGAGGCTGGTGGCTTTCATAACTTCGTTAGTCCCTGGGATGCTTGTAAGGAGTGAAGTTTGGCCAACCAAACCCTCTGACTTGTGCAAACAGCACGGGGACGAGCTGCAGAACTTGGTGACGGTGTTTGGCCACTGTCTCTTCATGCTGAGCAAATTTGAGTGGAAGGAAGATGGAGCAGATGTAGTCAGGAAAGACGCCTCAGGGGGTAAATGTTTTATCGTAATGCAGAGTCCTGCTTGTGTATAATAGAAATATGCCAGCAAGAGGCTCCTGTCGGTGTTGCCCACACCGTATCTCCATACTAAGCAAATGACACAGCGTGGACAATGCAAACGTGCTGAAAAATGCCTTTTGGCAGACCCATGATGTGAAATATGTGTTTTGTTCACAGCTTCGACGTGGAGAATGGCTCGTCCCCAAGTCGCAGCCCGCTGGACCCGCAGGCCAGCTCCTCCTCGGGACTGGTGCTGCACACCACCTTCCCGGGCCACAGCCAGCGCAGGGAGTCCTTCCTCTACCGCTCCGACAGCGACTACGACCTGTCACCAAAGACCATGTCCAGGAACTCTTCTCTCCCAAGCGAACAGTAAGGATAAACTCAGCTCACCTCGTGTTTTGCAGTAAATAAGAGCTTCATGCTTCCTGTCATCCTCAGAGCTCTGCTGAGAGGTGCTTATGGGTGGCACTCACATTTCATAGCCTGAGTGCCCAAGACAGGTGCTTTTATGGTCTGACAAGGCACGACTTCCCCCTCCCCATCCCATCTTTGGAATATTCCCCTTTTCTCCCTAATTTAGCAGAACAGCTTTCAAACCATGAAGTAACAGGAAATTTTGGCATTTAACCTTGCTTGGTACTAGTTCTTCACATGAGAGCTTGTGTTTGGGCTGTGAATTGCTTGCAGCTACCTTCAGGGTGAAGCCCCAGGGCAGACACGGCTGCGAGCTGCCTGTATCCCCATGAGAGCTCTGTCACCCCTTGCTTGGCTTGCTCCATGATTTTCTGCTTGCTTTTTCCTCCATTACACTCACATCGTGCAGTCTCAGAGCCTGCTTAACATCAGCTCTGCTTTTCCTTAAGCAGGTAATGCACCATTAGCCTTGACAATAGAAATATGACTGTACTTATATTTGCAGTATTAGGCTTCTCCATCCTCTTTTCTGTCATGGGTTGTTTGCTAGAACTGAGCGGAAAATACAGCAGAAAGCCGAGACGGATGGTTGAGTTTGAGAGGATCAATACAGCACTGAGTGTGGAGCTTAAATGAGTGTCCTGGATTTGCAGCCCTTTATTTTAAAAGGCACAGTTTAAAGTTTTAAAGTGAGCATTAAGCTGTAAAAAAGTGCTCATTAAAAAAAAAGTTGAACTATTATGAAAGCCTGCCAAGTTTTATCATGAAATAGAAATGTAAATACTAGCGAGATCCATGAGGAGAGCTCTCCTGAAAGAGGGCATCTCTCCCTGCTGGTAGATATTTATCAGAGACAAAGTAACCACTCCAGATTATGCAAATACCATGTTTGGTGTAAAGGGTGGATTTTAACGATTGCCTCCAGTGCTGGACGGCATCAAGGCTTCTCCACACTGAGCAGGTCAAGCCGTGCTTGCTCTCCTGCCCTTTCTGGCTCTCTCCAGCCATGATCAGGTCTGCGCTGCTCAGCAATAGTGCTCCCCTGCTGTGTATCAGCTAGGTAAATCACATATGCACAAGTGTTATATATAATGTCACCAAAAAAACCCTCCTGTTGATGGTGAGGTATTTTTCTCAGAACTTCTGCTCAAATCTTCCATGATGAAAACAGCTGGGGTCTGAAAAACATTAAAGACTGTGGCAGAGATCAACAAAAGCCAGGAAATTCAAAGCTGACCTTTCCCTGGACCATTAACGTGGGTTTGTTTTTTGTTTTTTTTTCCAGTGTGCTGTCTTAAATTTTGAATTTCCTGGCTTTTATTGCCTGGTGTTACCAACCTGAACAGTCTCTCCAGCTGGGTTGTTTTGGATATACATAGCAGGACCTTTCCATTAGGAGCATGATTTTATGTACTGTTAAATAAAAGCTACATGGGTTAATGTTTTTTTGTCATGAGGGGAAACATTCCTCTGTAAAATTCCTTTTTCTCTGGGGTGAATGACGCCCGGTTTGAGGTAAATTTACAAATTTTCTCCATTTCTCCCTAGGCACGGAGACGACCTGATTGTCACACCTTTTGCCCAGGTAACTTGTTAAAAGCATTTAAAAATTTAAAACTTAAAAAACCTTAGGTGGAGAGGATAACGTCTTGGGGTTTTTTTGCCTCCCTCATAGGTGCTGGCCAGTCTACGAAGCGTGAGGAACAACTTCACACTCCTCACCAATTTGCACGGCACCTCCAACAAGTAAGCCTGGCTTTTTGCATTCCTTTGCGGCTCGTGCGTAGCCTGGGGACGGCGGGGACCGAGCAGGGGCAGCGGAGGCCGGGTATTCCGCCTCCGCCTTTTGCGCGGGACGCCAGGGGGCGCCAGAGCGCAGCGATCGTCTCCCCCTGAGGGCACCTCAACGGGCGCCACCGTCAACCGAACCCCACCATGGCCACTGAACCATGGCCCCGAAAATCCACATGGTGTTTGAACCCCTCCAGGGATGGGGACTCCACCACTGTCCTGGGCAGCCCCTTCCAGTGCTTGACCACTTGTTCAGTGAGGAAATTTTCCCCAGATCCAACCTAACCCTGCCCTGGCACAACTTGAGGCCATTTCCTTTCATTGCATTGCTTGTTCCTGGGGAGAAGAGACTGACCCCACCTCGCTACACCCTCTTTTCAGGAACTGTAGAGGGAATAAGGTCTCCCCTCAGCCTCCTCTTCTCCAAACTAAACACCCCCAGTTCCTTCAGCCTCTCCCCATAATTCTTGTTCTCCAGATCCCTCCCCAGCTCCATGGCCCTTCTCTGGACATGCTCCAGCCCCTCAATGTCCATCTTGTAGTGAGGGACCCAAAATGAAACCCAGTATTCGAGGTGTGACCTCACCACTGGCACATGATGTGGTGTCTTCCTCACTTTCCCACCTTGGCTGTCCCACACGGTTGTTATCTCCATCCCAGGAGTTCCCAGCCCAGCGCAGAGGCGTTGTCAGTGTTCGGTCAAGCTGTGGTGCTGCCCTGCATTTCCACCATTGTTTCACAAGAGAGGTGGTCAAGGCCAAAGGGAAAGTGCCAGAGAGGGAAACCCCAAGCAGGAGGCTGTGGGACAGTGAGGGTTATCCTGGCAGGGCAGACAGTTTGGCCCTGAGGGCCTGCCAGGAGGGCTGGCCTGTGCTTTGTTCCTACATCACTTTGTTTGACATTAATTACACTGAGTGAGGAAAGGTGATGCACTGAACTGAAGAGAAGGATGTTGGTTTTTATACCCGCTGAACAGCAGAAACCAAACAAACTCTTTTTTTACGCCTTTGTCCGGAACCCCTGTTTCCCCTTAACTATTTATAATGAGCCGGTCAGCATCATTTTCTGGCCTGTTTTGCCCCAGGAGAGCTGTTTTGCATGAAACCAGCATCATTCGTTCCTGGCGATGTTGGATGTGCACCCACCCGTCCCACCCTGGGGCTGGCAGGCGCTGCTTGCTCCAAGCATCCCGCTGGCTCTGAAATCGCAGGTTGAGGTGCAGAAATACATTCTGGTGGGACACCGTGGGCTTGCTTCACTGCTTGGCATCCCCTGGGTGCCCACCGTGGCCTCTGCATTCTGCCTTCCGATACAGTCTTCTATTTTACATAAAGCCCAACATTTTATCTGGGCATGAGGTTTTCCTCCCGTTGATTTCTGTTTGCTAACTTTAATGGGAAAGAACTGCCGCATTCCAAGATGGAGTTTAATAGAAAAACAGATGGCTCAAATAGATATTTTTTTAAAGCTTTGCTTTTTTTGAGCAGCTCGAGCATTTCAGCAGTTCCTAATGAGGAATCTGAAATTGGACAGGGCTGGAAGGAAGCGAGGGCGTAACCTGTAGGACACAGAGGCATCTTACAGTGTCCTTTTGAAAACATTCCCAGATTTGATTGAGGTATAAAGCCAAAGTAAAAGTCGTTCAGTGTTTAAACCATTAGACACCAAACATCCAAGTCCGTGGTAGAATGTGCTTCCAGGCGCTGCAGAGTTTCCCGCACCGTTTCCAAACAGCTCTGCTGGGTCACAGCCATGCTGCCAGCTCATGGTTTTATCATGTGTCTCATGATATGTGGTATTTTCCTTCAACTTCTGGTCGGGGGATCATGAGAATCTCAGCTTTTCTCTAGACCTTCCTCTCCCCTCTTTTTCCTTTTCCTCCATCTCTCTTGCCCCAAAAAGAGGATGCTGTCTCACATGTTTACAGAAATGCTGGAAAATATGAATGTTAAGGGCCAGAGGAAAAAAAACACAACCAGAAGTCATATTTTTTGGACTTTAACGTCAGGGTTTTTGAGACAGCTTCCTGATTGGAAAAGAGGAGAGTATGATTAATGGTTTTGGAGTGCCTGCGTTTGGCAGACACAGCCCAGGACATGGTCAGAAAGCATCCGGTGCCTACTCCACTTAATACCCGGCACCAAGAGAGAAGGATCGGGAAGCGGGAGCCGTGGTGGTGCCTAAGAAGGGACGGTGCTGCCGAAACCCAGGGTCGCTCGCTGTCGCAGAAACCGGGATGGGCACGGCCGGAACGTAATTCGAGGGTGCCGGGAGCCGTGCCGTTCCCTTTTCAGACTGTGCAGTGGGGAATACCCTCCCGAGTTCCCTCCCAAAGGCATGTCTGTGCAACTCGGCGCAGGGTTTGGAGATACCCGCAGCACCTCTCCCCAGATACTGCAGCCGTGGTGTCCCCACTGGGGAGTTTCTGTTTTTGAGAGATTTCAAGATTTGGCTTTTCAAAGGCTCGGTGGAGGCAGGTCCAGGCAGATATTCCCAGAAGGCGGCATCCAACGTGTGCGCCCTGTGCTGAACCCTTCAAAGAATCTGAGGCCTTGCAGCTCCACTCCGGAAAAGCTGAGCCTGTGAAATCCCACCCAGCCAGGGGGTGCTGGGTGCAGGGGAGCAGGTTTGGGAGCCCCATGGGGTGCAGGGTGCGAAGCAGAGCTGTAGCTGTGTTACACAGAAGTAAATCATATACCCAGGCCTTCTCTGAAGAACCCCCCAGCAGCATCGAGCTGCTCGCTTGCTTTGATTTCAGCTTCAAAGGAGAGCTGGCACATGATGGATGTTTCAGTTCGGTGGCTGGCTCCAAAGATGGGGGTTAGGAGGTTGGCTCTTAGAGTGTGGGGAAATCTGGCTTCGGTTAAAATGTATCAGAAACTTCTTAGAGGAAGCAAAAGTCCAATGTTTCGGTTTTGGTCAGCCTGAAATACCATATTCTATCCAAAATGAAGGATCTTTATTTTAGTGTCAGTACTTTTTAACTCTTTTAAAAAAGAAGCCTCTTTTTTCCCCCAAGTAAATTATGATATCAGCTTGAAAAATCACCAGTTTTATTTGGCAAATCTCACAATTGGAGACGTGCTGCACCCTTTTTCCAGTCAGACTCTGCTTCACTTGAGCCAACTTCTCAAACAGCTTTTGTTCAGGTCCTTCAGCTGTTTCAGAGCTTACCTTAGTGACTGCAGGGTCTTCTGACTTGCTTCCAGGTGCAATTCAAACTGCTAATGGAGTTTAAAGCCACACATTTCCCATCTCATTTAGGGTATTGCCTGTGTGCTGTTGACTTCAGGGTTCAACTCAGACCTTGTAGGTAAAAGCTTTTTGGGAGAAAGCCTTGGTTTTGGGGGACCCATGAACCCCTTCAGCCACAAAAACCAGCCCTTGCTGGCTTCCAGGTGTATTTTGAGTGGAAAGCTGCAAATGCCATGTGGGACAATGGCATTATCTTTCTTGGTATACCTTATTTTCAGAATATGTCTGTGCTTAGCCAGGGGACATAACATCTTTAGGATTTCCTAGCCTATATATTGATATTGCTTGTTAACTGCCAAATAATTTTAAAGTGTTTTGGGCTTCTTTGTGAGTGTGAAGGTTTTTTTGCACTGTGGGAGGTGGCCAGCAGGGTGTGAAATGCTAAAATAATCCCTATTTATAGAGTATTCTTTATCCCTCTTAGGAGATCTCCCGCCACGAGCCAGCCGCCTGTCTCCAGGGTTAACCTGCAAGGTACGTGTGTCACTTTGATAATCACCCACAAGGGCAGATGCAGAAGAAGGCTTTATTGCATGTTACTTTATTAACAGCTGCTTCTCTGCGCCCTTCCCCTGCTGCAATGCAGGGCTTGAAATGCTCCTTCTGACTTACCTGTGCAAAACCAATACAAGGGAACTGTCGGGCCCTGAATATTGTTATTTTAATAGTTTGGGGTTTGGGTTTACGAACAGGGTTGTGGTTTGATAGCTGTGGCCACAGTGACTGCTGTTCTCCTGCGTCCCTGTGCTGCACAGGCCTGGACAAGCCCCAGCCCAGGGGCCTTGTGCAGGCTCAGACACAGCTGTATTTCTTTTTATCCTGTTTATTTCAGCTTGTTTCCATGCCATCTCTGTCAAAAATCACAATCCCTAAAACCTTTCTCAGGTGAAACTACTTGACTTTTATTAGGCTGCCCTGGAAATGCCTTTTTATATTCATTTGGTGGTGTTTCATTGTTTGCTTGCAGTCTTTTGAAATGATGTTCAGTGCTCAGGTAATGCTGAGGATGGGAAGCAGAGAAACCCACTCAGGACAAGTTTCTTTATTTTTACACCTGGGTTTGGCCATGCAGCACTGAGGGCTTTTGGGACCCCTCTGGGGAGCAGAGCTGGCCCTACTTGTGCTAATTTAAAGGTTACACCCACAGAGAAGGAGATAAGATTTGGAGGAGTGCCCATCTGTGAGGTTTAATCTTGGCCTTTCCAATAATGAGGTGCTTAGGGGGACTAATAAAGCTTAATTTTTACAGTGTGTGAAGCCTGGATAACTACTGAGCATTTCCTTTCGTGCTGTATGTTATTTACTGTCTGGGGACGCGTATAGGCCTGGAGGCTTCCAGGTGAGGTTCCCAAAAGTTGTTCATGGGATGTGGAAACCTGCTGCAGGAAGAAAATGGGATAACAGGATCTGAAATGCCTTCTCCGTCTCTGTGACTGGTGTTGAGTCAGGGCTAGCAGGAACACAACTCATCACTTTGGGTACAGATCTGTTCCAGAGACTTCAATTTGCAGCCTGGGTGGAAAAAGAATCATGGAAAATTTTATAAGCTTTCCATAGATCTGTTTCTGTAGGTTACAGAATTTAGTAATAAAGAGATGATTCCCTTCCAGGAGTGTTCAGATTAATTTTCTTAACACTTTCCATGGAAAAAATTGCATTCAAATTGTAACACTTCCTGGATAGTTTTCTACAGTATTGCCCACAGGAGCTGTACGATACTTGTTATTAGCTAACCCAAGCTTCTAATGCTCAAATACATTAAAATACATTAATTAATTTAATTAATTAAATTTCACCTTATTTTTTGATTGAAGGGTCTGACACATATAATTGTAGAGCAAGTTTTGCATTACCCTGCAAAGCTCAAAAGGAGAAAGCAACCGAGAAGACTCCAGCTTTCAGCATTTTGAACCTTGTGATCCTGACTCATGGGTTTGAATGTTGCAGTGCTAGTAATTACACGTGGATAGGTGGATATATCTGAAATTAACCACATTAACATTGTGCCTGAGATGTGGAAAAAAAACATGTCCAGATGTGGAAATGAGCGTTTTCAGTATGCAGATTTTTATTTGGTAGCAAAAAGGCTGTGGA
The DNA here is from genome assembly GCF_000695765.1 of Mesitornis unicolor. Lineage (NCBI taxonomy): Eukaryota > Metazoa > Chordata > Aves > Mesitornithiformes > Mesitornithidae > Mesitornis > Mesitornis unicolor. Next base: position 21,610 of record NW_010172676.1, on the reverse strand, counting down.
AGAAAACTGCAGCTCAGCAGCTTGTGGGAATTGTAAAAAGTAGGGAAATACAGGCTGGATTTGTGGCCCCTCAAGTAAATGAGTCCTTAACGATATAACTTTACTGACTTTAGGTGAAGCCTTCACATGAAGCGAAAGAATGTGAATTTTCCCCCGATCGGTTGGTCAGCAAAGCCGGGAGTTTTATTTTAGCTCTCGCGTGTCACGCATTGATTCATTGATTTCCCACAACCAGTTGACATCAAGATGAGCACCTCGTGTGCGTCTGCTTTGATTTGTCGTTAGCCGAGTGATTTATATCCTGTTAGGAAAAGCGCAGAACTCGGGCTTTAAAGCAAACTGGCCCACGTTAATAAAATTACCCAGGGGGGAGGCAAATTGCACCCAGCGTTTGCACTGGGAGTAACGCACGCAGCTGTGTACTCCGGCTGGGATATTATGGGACCCCGGCCTGTGGTGAAATGAATAAGCCATGGCGAAATGACTAAATTTATTCCTTTTTTTCTGGCGTTTTCTTGCAAGCATAACAAATTCTGGCTGGATTTTTCATGGGACAAAAGGCTTTCATGTCACCGAACGTCTCGGAGCTTTCTTAACCTCACAACCGTGGCTGAAAAAGGAAGGGGAATATGTATCGAACATCCGGTGTTTTGTCCTTGGTATCAGCTTAAATAAATCTGGCAGATTTTTCCTGTTATTTTGTTATAACTGCAGATCACAGGAATGAACAAAATTGCTTTTATGAATTAACTGAGAAAGCGTAAGGGGAAAATATGAAGCCATAGCAAAAAAACACATAAATCCTGATTTAGCTCCTGTGCTTCCCAGATGGGAAGGGCAATGGGAGGGCTTTGGCCTGGGAGGTTGCTGAGCATTGTGTGGTATTTTACAGGGCCACGGTTATGAACGGGTGCTAAAAAATTACCTTCTCTGGAGGTACAAAAACCATGGTATAAACACTGTGACATTTCTTTCTCCTGTTCTCCTTATTTTCTTAAATTTTCATTGACCTTAGTGCTGCCTTGAATCCATCAGCTCCTTCTCCTCTCAACTGAGCTCTCTCCTCCCCTGCCATCAACTGAGAGGTCTTCATATCCTCCCCAATTGACTCAGCAATAACATCTGTAACCAGCAACAAGTCTGGCAGTTCCTGCTTTGTTCTGTTCCTTCCTCCTTATTTATTTACTTTGCTGGCCCTAATTCCCTCTGAATTAAATCATCTTTCACTGCCTGCCACATTTGGTCTCAGCCTCTCATTCTTCCACCCAGTTTGGTGCAATCTTTTCCCCATCTGTTTTGTTTCCTGTGTGTTTTTCCCAGGGCTTTTCCCACATTATCCTGTTTTACCACGTTCTTTCTCCTGGCTCAGCACAGGATGCGTTTGCTTCGATTCGTGGTATCCAGGTATCACTGCACGACAGCGGTCGCATCTGTCCCGAGGAGCAGAGGGATAGGGGAGAGGTGGCCCATTTCTGCCCAGATCTTGACACCCATCTGGACGGTATTTTCCTATATTGGTTCCTTTGGTAGGAACTGTTGTATTTAAACATTATCGAGTTAAGCAAACACAGAATAATTACAGCATGTCCTCACAATTAATTGTACCCCTAGCAATATAACAGGGCTGGTTTGCTCTGCAAGCCGAGGCTCTGGGGGGTGTAGCGCTTTGGGCCATGTCACACACAGGCTTTTCAGGGTTCATAGGATTAAAGCTTTCTTAAAATTCCTCTCTGGGGATGGGAGTGAAGGATTGGTGGTTTTCTTGCTTGTGTCGTAGCCTCTGCTTTCCTGTGCATCCGCACGTTCGCCTGCGCTTCCCGCATGCCTTTACACGAACTTGGAGCTTGTCCTCTTTCATTTTTTATGTGGGTGTAAGGTGTACACAGCCCCGTGCACCAACATTTGTATCAAGGGTAAACAAAAGGCTGGATAACGCTGATGCTAGTGAGAGCCCCCACTTTTTTGGTAAGAGTTAACAAGCCCCGTGCATCAAAGGTTACAAATATCTCTCGATCCTGAGTAATTAGGATGGAGCCGGTGCTCTTGCACCATACTTCCTCCACTTGGCGTGTGGAGATTGAGCATATCCGAAGGAGAAGATTGATTTTGAAATTGTGTCGGTCTGCTGTGAGTTTGGCTGAAGAGCTGGCCCTGTGGTTTTGAGAGAGATCACACAAGTCAAGTAAACGTGGTGTTTCGGGCTTTTAACACGTGTGCAAGAGGAGCCCGATATGACCGCACAGCTGAACTAAGAAGTGTCTGATACTTCATGAAATTTGCAGTAAACTCAGTGGTGCTGTAGACTTACCACATACAAATGTTCTTTTTAAAGGATGCAGCGCTATAATGATGTGGATTATTTAGAAACTGTGCAGAACCATAAAACCAGATCGATACCTGCTTAATGACGTGACTGAGTAGAATTAAGGCTGTTGAATGGTGAAGTGATGCTTCCTGTTTGAGAAATCAAAAGTGCATTTCAAAGTGAGTGCATTTCAGAGTGAACTCTAGGTTACCTACAGAAAGAGCAAGCGTTGCTGACTGAGCTCCAGAGCGGGGACATCCGGAGGCCATTTCTCACTTTTCAGGGGGAGTTCATTCCCGCACAGAGTCCGCTCCGTGTGTTGCGCCTGCCTGCGAACACACACCCCCCCGAAAGTTGGACTCATGCATCTTAGTAAGTATTTCAGTTATGCTATTGACGTCAATGCAGTCATTAAATAGATTGCCGGCCCTCCCATCAGTAAACCTGTGCCAAAGACCTAGAGGCAGGCACATTTTAAAAGAAGAACATCAGGTTTTCTTTTAGCGTTTGGAGAGAATAAGGGAAAAGTTTCTTCTGAAGTCACTGTGCTTTGCAATAAGGGTTTGGTTTTTTTTAATTCATTTTCTAAGACTCATTTGCCACAAAGATAATTGCTGCATTTTCTTTAACACACTTTTGTTACGTTATTGTGCGCATAAACAACTCCAAATGAGACTAAAGAGCAGTTTTTTGCCGTCAGCTCCAGCTGAAAAACGACACTCATTTTTGGTCTCCTGGCTAGATTTATTCGTGTATCAAGTAGCCGAAGGTATTCAGGCAAACCTGCTTAGCCTTTGACTCCCGAAATTCTGCAAGGATTGATTTCATGACATCTAGATAAGAAAATAGCCCTGGTTTCTCCTCAGCAGGCTCTGAAGACACACAAGCTAACCATGACTCCATAGCAACAGCTGAAAACTGTTTTTCCCCCTCCGGCCCACCTGTGGGTGTCACATGAAGATGCTACACGTGCTGCTGCCATCAGGAGCCTGTCACTCCCCGGGGCCCAGCTGCCCTCTGCGATGCCACCGGGTCCTGCCGTGCTGCTGAGGCTCTCCCGGGCCGGCCAGGAGCCCATTTGTCACCACGGCCGGGGACGTGGCTGCCTCCAATTGCTAAAGGCAGCTCCGTGTTGCGTTGATCTCCGTGCCCGGTGTGGGGAATGGCTCTGGTCATCAGAGGCCCCAGAAGGGGCTGAAAACCTAAGGACAGACATAGATGGAGGGAGCACCTTTCTTGTGACAGGAGAAGCAGGTATGTGTTGACGACAAGGACTGAGCAAACCAGGCCTGTTCAGTCTTGGGAAGAGAAGGCTTAGGGAAGACCTTATTACCATGTATCAGTACATAAGGGGTGGCTACCAAGAAGATGGAGACTCCCTTTAACAAGGAGTCACATGGAAAAGACGAGGGGTAATGGACACAAGGTGCTTCTGGAGAGATTCCCATTGAACTCCAGAAGAAAATTGTTTGCCATGAGATCAATGAGATATTGGAATAATCTCCATGGGGAAGTGGTGCATTCCCCTACAGTGGTCAGTTTGAAGAGTCAGCTTGACGGGGTGCTGACTCCTCTCATTTAAACTCTACTTTTACCTTGAGAGCTTGGACCAAGTGATCCTTGTGGTCCCTTCCAGCCTGGTATTCTGTGATATGTGGGCATCAACAGCATTAATGCCTTTCTGAAGAGCAGTTGAGGAGCCAAACCAGTGGGTTTGTGTGTTGAGGTACTCATTTCACTGCTGTTGGTTATCCTATGCTCTACGACGTAGGATCAAACCAAAAAAGCAGTCGCAGGTTATTAAAAGGGCTGCTCTCCCATGGGTGATTTCTTTCCCAACTGCAAGCCCACAGTGCCATTGAAGAGATTTTTGCTCTCGTTGTGTCCCCATATTCACTCTGCTCTTTAAGCTGAGGTCAGGCCCTGACAGCCCTAAATTGGGCTCCCATTCCATTGGGTTGCTTAAGGCCTCTGAGAAGACAATAGGACTTTGCCATTGCTAATATCAGGGTTGATAAAATCTGTGTTTCTTTTGTTTTCTGCATGCAATGATAATGGTTGCTGTGGGTGAGATTTTGACATCCCGGGCTTCAGTGCGCTGAATCGGTTCCATATGAGTTTGAGAAATGTGGACTTGATCTGAGGGGGGAAAAACGAACCAAAACAAACAAAGACACCCAAACTTCTGGCAAAAGTTGGGTTCTTTTAGGTTGTGAGGCACAGTTTGTGCATGCCTTAGTGGTGAACAGGGTTCTGCATTGTCCGGCTGATTTGAGCCCCTTCAGCTCCCGTCTCGTCAGCATTTTCCAGCTGAATTGGGCTCCAGAAAGCACCCTCGGCTCACCCCACAGCAGCTGTATTTAAGCTTCTCCTTCCTCGTGGCCACAGTGTTGTGTCCTGGCCTCAGCTGGGATGGGAGTGTGAGCAGTCGCATCCGAGGTCTGTGCGGAGCTGTTCCCAGGGAACGCACACGTCCCGCAGCCATCAGTCCCTGTGCAGTCCCCATGCCCAAACCTCCATCCTCCCACGGGGGCTGGTTCCCAGTCAGTCGCTTTCTCCTTGTGTTTCATTTAAAAATTGGTATTTCTGACATCATATTTTGCTTCAAACTGCTCATTTGGGCAGGAACTCCCGCTGACCCTTGCACATTTGTTCGTCTTGGTGGGAGCAGCCTTTCGTCCCAGTTTGTAGGGGCATTTACAGAAAAAGTGCTGGCTGTGATGGGCAGAATTTGATTTTGCCCATTTTGCCCACCAGATTTAATTCTACTGTTATAACAGTTATAAAGATTAAAACTTTTAAGAGCTTTTAGAAATCTGTATATAATGTAGGTAGAATTAAAAGAGGGTTGCTAACACACTTTTTCCGCTATCCTATTAGGGGATTGCAGCCACTCCGAGGTACGGTTTGGACTCTACAATGAACATATCGGCAGTTTGCAATGTCCAGATCACTCGAAAATGCTCTGCTTTTATTCTCAGTATCCTGATAGGCTGAAAAATATTTATACAGTTAAGCACGGTGTACTTATTAATGCAAGCATAAAGTCATTGTGCAACTGGTAAAGCGTGTTGCGCTAATACTTAATGAAACGTTTTATTGTAATATTGTTTTCTCTGTCTGCAAATGACAGCCTTAAGTGTTGTCTAATTGCGATAGGTTTTTGACAGAAAGGAAACAACTGTTAATTATTTATGGTTATTAATAAAGCATGCCAGGTTCTCAAGTGAATTCAGTTCACTGGGAAAATATGAATGCTGACAAAGATTTAAATTTTTTAAGGAGTAAACTTTAAAAAACATATTCCACAGGGATGTATTTCGGTATTTTCATGTCTAAAGGTATGTGTTTTGTTGTTTACTGATGATGTTTAATGATCAGGGGCTGTTATTCAGTACTAAATACTTATGTAGTTAGATTTAATTTTAGGAGCTATGCTTTTAAATGTAGATATTCTAGTATAAATATCCTGCTGCCATAAATATCTCTTTCCAAAAGAAAATGAAACATCTGCGCATATGAAAACTCCTCTACCCCGCCTCCACACTCTTAAAAAATATTTCTTAAACACATCTTTGTGTTGTATCTAAAAGACCCTGGTTTCCAGGCATTTGGAGCAAGGTTTTGGGTCCAGCTTGCCAGGGCCCTTGAAGCATATTCCAGATACCCCAGTATTTTCATTTAAAATGAGTTGAGTCTGTTTAGGCCTTTCACGCTGCAAGGGTGGGTGTAGGGAGGTTTAGGTTTTAATTTTTTAGATTTTATTATTATTATTATAGTACGATATTTATAATGTATTTATTTTATTGTTATATTTTTATTATGTATTTTATTACTTTTTATTAGGTTTTAATATCAAAACAATTCTAAACTGTCACATTTTACAAACAGTGTATTTTTCTTTAAAGACCGTATATTAGGTTGATAAAAGCAAGATGCTGTCATAGCAGCCACGGCGGTCTCCGAAAAGCCAGCCTGCTCTTCTGCAAAGTGGAAAAGCCAGTTTGTCATCCACTCCCCTTCCCTCTCTGAGTTTTAGGAGAAGCGACCTCAAATCGTGGCCCTGCCGTTCCTGAGTCCAGTGCAGGAACTTTGGGAGCCCACTGGGGACAGCCTGAAGGGACGTGGTGGGAGCCTCCGCTCTATGGCACCTTCACCAAATGAGCTGAGCACAGTGGGGCCAGTCCTGCTACTAAAAATTCGCTTATTTGAACAGTGCCACGACTGACAAACCCTGCGCTTGTGTTTGCAGCAAATACGAGTGCAGGGTTTGTCAGTCGTGGATGAGCATGGGACAGTTGTGAAATGTTTCCCCCCCTTCTTCCCAAAAGCACTTCTCAAAGAAGAGAAATCCAGATGCACATTTCCAGTCCAACTGGGGTGTTTTCTGTTGTAGCAGTAATACTTTACGAGGCATGGGCCGCATCCAGACCCCAGTCAAATACGTAAGCTGGGCCTTCATCTCCGTTCAAGTTCTCTGGGCAGGGTATTTCCCCAAATTCCTCTTACCGAAATGTCACGAACTGTTTGCAGGTTCCTGGGTTTCAACAATATTGCATGAAACTCTTAAATATTTCCACCCGTATTGTGCAGGTAAAAGCCAAAAAACTCTGTTACTCACATTTTCTAGATGGTGAGTAAAGAACTGAAACGAGAGGAGATGATGCTCACACCACATTTTTCGGCAGCAGCTGCTGGTTGGGAGCCTGCCTTTGTAATGCAGCCAAATGTGGTCAGTTTAAAGTGCTGTCTTACTGCAAATGGCCTCAAATGGAAACTCATCTGCAGCTTAAAATCAGATGTTTCATAGAAAATGTAGGAATTTCCCCCTTTTCACAGAATTAATTACTTCAGAGAAGGAGTGTGAATGGCAGTGCACAGCCCTTGGCCCAGGCTAACATGAGGTGCCTCTGCTTTGCTGCTAAATGTACGAAATTTTGAAAGGTGCCACACAGCCTGAAAAATAAAGCATAAAAAGTAACCGCTGGAATAACCTGCACTAGATCAACCCATATTTAACCTTCAGTGGGGGATGTTTCCATTTCCACTTCCATTTAATCTGATATTTTAACTGAGATTGTTAATAAGGGTGCTTTTAGTCTAGCTGACATTTTGATTTCTCTGAACCCGATTTGATGGGCTTAAATAAATACATTTTGAGGGCGTGGATGAAATGTCTTTAGAGAGCGAAAGGCCGTTCCTACCTATGCTGGCTGGAGGGATTTGATGAGTCCTTACACTCCCAAATCTGCCTCTCACTGCTGGGCTGGAGTTTATCCTCCTTGTACCCCTTTAGGCAGCTTCCTGATTGCTTAATTCTGGTGTTTTGGGTCCGAAACCCCAGATTTGAGGAAAGTGATCATGCAGGACTCACCCCTCCAGGTTTAATCACCTTCTGGCTAAAAACACAAATTAATTATTATCTGGCATTAAGTATTTCTGATTATGGCCAACCATGCTGTGGATTTGATGCTGTGTCCCTGGCAGTGTCGGGGAAAATATGGTCCAGCTCTGCCCCGTGTCCCAGACTCGGGACAGTTTAAAAGCAGGTGATGGCCCCGGTGTGGAGGTGGTACGGTGGAGGTCAACACGTGGAAGGATGAATGGGGAATATTAAATGCTGTCAAAACAAATGGTGCTGGTTTGTAGGACAGTGACATCTCCCTCTTCCTCCCCACCCTCTTCCCCTTGGGACTCGCTCTGTGATTTTAAGCAGATCGTTCTACAGGGCTGTACATGCGGTTTAGTAACCATAAAGCACAGTGAGTCATGGCTCCAAACAGCTGAAGTTGGTCACTAGGGTAGGTTAATACAGACATTTTAGTACGGTGAATGTTGTAGCTCTGTTGTCAGCTACTGCAGGTCTGAGGATCTGGGGGTTTGTTGAGGGTCGCAGTGTGAAGACGTCCCAGGGTGCCACCAGGGAGCTGAAGGACGCTGTTTTAACAGGCAAAACGTGCTGTGTTTCCAAAACCTGGATGATCACGGGTTAAGAAACCACTTTTTTAATTATTTCAGATTGTTGAAGCCATTTCTGCTGTGCGACCGACCCACGATCTGCGGTGAGCAATGCTCTGCCTTCCCCGTGTCGTCGGGCACAGTCAGCGATCAGGCGATAGCACTTACTCACAGTATCGCTCGAAAACCAAATATTTCCAAACAGGCCGTTTTTTGCAATGTGCTCTGAGCCTGAATGGCTCTGCTCAGCGTGGCGCAGCAATATCTCTGGGTTTCGGCTGTAGGAGGGCGATCATATTTGAGAGGCAAAATAAGGGCAGAAAGTTCAATTAAGGTAAATCAACGAGGTTGACATTACTCCCTTTTGGGTACGTAAAATATCTGTTGTAGGAAAACAGATTAAAATTCCAAGCTAAATAATTTTTTAAAGGATAATACTTTCAAGAAGTTACATTTAGCCATGAAAAAAACCCCATTTAATTATATTTTATAATTAATATTTAAATGGCTGGCGTAGTGGCTCAGAACATAACAGATGACTATGCCCAGTCTTTCCAGGGCTGAGAGCAGGCACAGGGACATGGAGGTTGGCATGGCCCTTAAAGATCTCCTATGAGTTATGGTTGAGGTGCTTCCAGGAGCGGCATTCTTCACTTCCATATTGAAGACCTTAAGGAAATTAAATTGGGAAGAAATGGAGGACAATTCTGTGTTCAACTGTAACCTTTCCAGGAGCCAAGGAAACCGATTTAAGCAGGGCTAATGTTTTACCAGTAGCCTGTTCTGCATTGCTGTGGTGCCTTATTCTGACTCTCATTTAAAAATTCTGAATAATCTGTCTTATGAAGAGCTAAGGATTATTAATAAACTTTGTCTTTACAAGTGGAGCATTTCATGCAGATCAGCACCATGCCGTGTACTGAGCTTTCCCCTCTATTTCCTACCCCAGTATGTGTTTCACCCCAGCCAAAGGACTTTTGCTCCGACAGAATATTTAGACCATAATTTTTATTATCTCCAGGTTAACCCGGTTCAAAGCCTGATTTAATGGCTGCAGATGGGTATGTGGATGAACATAACACCTGAATGCTGTGGCAGATTCAAACGCAGACCTTTTTGTTGGTTGTTTGCAAAACTCTTAAGAAACAGTGAACCGGAGTACGGTTAGTCGCTTGCATCTTGGGTTTTTGGGTTCTTTTTCCCCTTTGTTGAATTAAAGTCGTTGCTGTGATCTGTCTAGGTAGTTCCTCCTTGTCTTAGACCTGTTGTGAAAGTCAGCTTGTGGTTTCTTAAGGAGTTTTCAGTGCAGGCAGGTAGTTTGGCACAGATATAGGCACCAAAAAATGGCTCAGCCATGGCCAGAGCCGACCTTGGACCCACACGTGGTGGGTGCATGGCAACAGGTATGGAAGTGCACAGATCCTCAGACCGGCTGTGGATGAGCCAGCTCCAGCACCGGAAACCTCCTTGCCACAACAGCGCAGGATGGTGCCCCACCTAATTAAGGCTGTTGAAAGGCAGGGCTAATTAGTTTAGGTGGAGCGCCTCGTTAGCAAAATTATTTTGCTTCCAGGATCCAAGTTGGTTTCCCTGCACATGTAAACTTACCAGGGCTCTCCAAGCCAGCCCTCGTGTATCACATGATAATCCACTGCACGGCACAGGTAAATCCCAAGTGAGTAGCTGGGTAATTTCATAATTATATCCTGATTTTTCAGTGTCTTTCTCACATTCACATGCACAGCATGTGCTCAGGAAGAAAACATTCCTACTCACACAATAATGTTAGTGCTGCTGTGATCCGGCCTTCCCCTCTTTAGCTCGAGAAGCAAAAACACCATCAGGGCTCCCCGTGATTCACAGGGGGTCGGGATTTGGGTTGAAGTTCATCCTGGCCCTGGTAATTGTGCTCTGTCTTCAGAAATGTGTTTCAGGTGCGTGTTTATTTCCTTACAAAACCTCATCTGAAAATTCATTTCTCCTTTAAGAGCAGTCCTTTGCACTGGTTGCGTTAGGCCTCGCGTAGGAGAGGTGCTCTCTGGTGTGGTATTTCTCCTCCTGTCTCGTGATGAGGGCAGGAATCCTCCAGGGCAGCGAGGAATCGAGTGCTCAGTAAAACGATAGGGTGCCAAGCCCTGTGTTTGCTCCTCGAGATAAAGTTGGAGCTGCGCAATCTTTCCCCTCCATTCGACAGGCCGAGATTAGATTCTGCCCCTCTTGCCATTTCGGCTTTTCCCTGTCCCTGAGCCGAGGAATTCCTACTATGCAGGCAAATCCCCTTCCCAGATTCCCCTGTGATAGCGCTGCTAAGTGACATCTGACAAGATGCTTCCTGCATTTTGTTACTTCCATTTGGCACCATAAAAGCACTGTCACTTACCCTCCTGATTTGTGGCAGCCACGCTGTATTGCTCACCCCGTGACTGCCCTGAAGGGGAAGGACATGGGTAAAACACCCCATTGCACCCGAAAAGGAGACCATATCTCAAAGCTAAACCCTTCTTGGACTTTCCTCTCTCGTTAACATTTCAGATTAAACCTTTAGGCTTATCTTCAGCCCAGAAGTTACCTCTCTGGGAAGCTCCATAGGTTTCTGTTGGCCACCTTGAGGTGTCCTTGGTGTTTAGGCCTCATTTTTTTGCACCTTGCTGTCATGCCGAAGTGGACTTTGCTGTGGGAATCTTGATCTTTGATCTTTATACTGTAGCATTTCTTAAGTTGAGGTTTACACAGCTGTGTGCATATCTGACACATGTAAATACTTTTTTAGTTTAATTTAGGACCCAAACTTTTTATTAGCTAGTTCTTTCCAAGTGGTTCCCAATGCTCCATCTCATCTGAGCAGGAGGTGTTGTATTATTTGTCCTGCAGGAATGAAGATGAATGATGAGGCATCCTCTGTGTGATGCCCACTGAAACTCTGGACCTTCTCTCTGAGCAGCATTTGGTAAATCCAGGTCTTTGCAAGGCTGCACTCGGGTAGCGGTTGTCTCCCCATTTTCCTCGTTCTTTTTCCAGCTATTTTTAAGGTGTTTGTGGGGATATCAGCAGTCCATGAAAAACTACAGCTGTACAACCCAACCGACTCCTCCTTCAGTTCAGGGGTAAGCATCCTTCACCCATGTGGGTGTCTTGGCCATTGGTTGCGTCTTCCAGGTCATCATCATCTAGAAGGGGTGATGCTCCTGGTACTTTTGGTACCCCACTACCCAACCCAGGGGACCCTGTGCACAGGCATTAGAGGACTCACTCTAATGAGGAGTCTTGCTTGTGGGCACCCACAGTTATTGCCACAAAGCCCAGCAAAATTGGGTGACTTTTCCAGCTCCCGCGATAATCAACTGCAGTTGCCCTGCTCGCGGCTAATTGGCAAGCAGTTGCCTAATTACCGCTAGCAGGCAAATGGTCTGTTGGGTGAGTTGCCAGCCCGCGTGGGCGCTCGGTGACCTGGTTCTCATGACCGGGCTGGTGACGCACCCCGGCCAGCCTGCACACCAGCACTGCTGGGTATGACCAGGTTTTCGGCTGGTTTGTCCAGTTCTGGCTTCACCAGGGCTCGGCTCTCACTCCAGCCTCACCTCCTGGTGTGAGTTCCTTTGAAATATTCCATTTTTGCCTCAAAACAGCTGGGCCCACGTTGATCTCCCACCTTGGGGTGTGTTGCAGGAATCGGGATCAAAGCAAGACTGGGGGGGGACGAAGTGCCCAGCACCAGGGCTCTGCAAAAACTCTTGTTTGCTGCTGAGGGCGTCCATTTACTGCTTGGTCTCAAGGCTCTGTCATTGTCATAAGGTTAATTTCACCTTGCTTCAGCCACCTAAAAATTACAGACTGGTCTTAACTAGTGACTGTTTTTTGAAGAAAACATATTGCTCAGGAGCAAACCACCTTGTTGTGCAGGAAGATTGGGAATTTCAGCAGAACTTGATGAAGGAAGGAGCTTCTTATAAACCAAAGAGTGAAAAGGACTGGTGACAAGGGAGGGATGTAAAAGCGATCCTTGGGGACATGGGGTGAAGTTGGGCAGATCAAAGTCACCATGTGCTGTTCATGGAAAATCGTGGTGGCTGGGGAGGTCTGTGACAATGGGGAAAAGGTCTGTCATTGAGAGAGCCAGAGGGGAGCTATGGCCTAGTCACACTCTCCTCAGTCAATGGAGAGGGTGTCCACTGGAGTCTGTTTCCAAACATGGGAAGGACAAGAAAGTAAATTTGGAATGGTAGACACAGATTTGCCAAGGGCAAACTGTGCTTGAAAGCCCTGACCGCCTTCTCCAAGGCCCAGGAGGGTAGCCTGGCTGTGGGGCTATGGGGACCGCAGGTGGGTGTACCTGGCACTCGGGCACCATTTTCCACTGCACTCCTGCCTGGAAGCTGAGGGGACGTGGAGAAAGGGACTGTTGGCGGTTGGATGTTGCTGGCCCAGCAGGCTCTCAGCGTGGCAATGACGGCAGCTCCAGAGGGTGATTCAGTCCCTGGCAGCAGTTGTGCTGAGAATAGAGCAGGATCACCCCGTGGAGGTCCCAGCCACTTTCCACTGACTGCGCAGGGAGCTTAGGTGATTAACTTTTCGGCAGCTAAAGATAGCTCCCATGAGCCAATCCCCCAGCCCAGTGACATTTCTCCGGGCTAATGTTACTGCTGGTCGGCATTGCTCGAGTTACGCCGCAGCTGGCTCTGCCGTCAGGCTGTTGACTCCGAAACACCGCTGCTGCTATGGCAGTCGGGCGAGCAGAGGACATCTCCCGCGCTTGATGGCGGGGCCGAGTCACACTGCAGGCGTTCCTCTCATCCTCCTGCGGCAGTGACACGAGATGTGGCTTCTCCCTTCTCAGGACAGCCACGACATGGGGACATGAGGCCGTTGGGCCTTGTGTCCTTCCCTGTGGGCAGGAGGTTTTTATGTCTCCCTTTCACATTGCTTTCCATGGTTCTTATGCTGTGATGGGGCATCTCTGCTCCCTGGAGTCTTCCAGTTTGGACCTCCATGTGTCCCCTGTGTGTGTCCCTGTGTTTTAATCACTACCTTGGCGTCTTCAGCGATTTTGGAGCTGTTTTCCCACTGGTGTGTCCCTATGTTTAATTAGGGAACTAACAACACCAGACTCCTCAGCACTGGGACAGAAGAGTTCATTTCTTTAATTTCTTCTGCTCCTTATTGCTTTGAACTAAAAAAAAAGAAAGAAAAATGCCCCCTCAAACCTTGGCCTGATTTTGCCTAAGGTTGTAGCACATGTCAGGCACTTTCAGCAAGGATTTCGGTCTCACAAGCGTTATTCCTGGCAGCAGCAGCTTGCTCATTTCCCGTCATTTTTTCGCAATTAGCAGTAGAAAGCTTTCACTTCATTATTTTGGTCTCTGTCTTCCTCTATCGTCTCTGAATGCAGACTCCAGTGTTTCTGCTGCTTTTGAGCCTGCATCTCCCACAGATGAATCCTCTTCGGTGTCCCTCCAGCAGTGGCTCTGTCAGTCAATCCCATCACCTATTTTTGCAGAGTTTTCACTTCCTTGGCCTCTTTTGCAGCTCATATTTCAGCTCTGGGTAACAGAAAAGTCCACATTTCATAAATCGCTTTTTTTTGGCTATTTTTTTGCCATCTCCATGTCTCTCCCAATCATCTTGAGGAGCAAACGAAGAGGCCTTCACTCTCCCAGCTCCCATGCACGCCTGCACTGTGGCTGCAGGTGTGAGAAATGCGAGAGAAGCCAGCTGGAGTTACTGGTCGAACCAGAGTCCCAAAAATACAATTTGGAGGGGGGAGAAGGGCAGGCTCGGCCATTTGTTCAGGAGTTGCCCAAGAGCGCCCTGGCTCCACCTGCTCCACAGGTGCTGGGGCTGTGCGCCTTTCTTAGCACATCTGCACTTGTCTTTGCAAAAGATATAATTAGTTGCATTGCGTACGATGAAATATTGCGGGGGGAAGGAAGAGCATCTCATCTGTTGTTGTTCCCATGATTTTGGGTTATTCTGTAATTGCGAATTGGGAATGTGGAAGTGCCCATAGACCTACAAGACGGAGGGTCTTGGTGCGCTGGCAGCGTTGCCCACATACGTGGCGTGCGTTGGTTCATCTTGGCTTTGGATAATACCCTCTTGAAAGGTACGGCTCTAGCTTTTGTGCTTGGAAAAAAGTCAGAAATCTGGTCCATAGACTCTCTGGATATTGGAAAACTAGAAAAGAAATCTTTAATTACAGAATACAGAGTTTTTTTCAGTGCTTGTGGTGTGTACAATGATGCAATCAGACTTGGACGCTTTCACAGCAGATTTTAAATGAATTGCTGCAGTTGTGCTCCGTGCCTTTGATTCCGTTTCCTGTGAATTTTCAGACCCATCCGCAGCACGATTTTCTCAGAGACATTTCTTGGATCTGTCAGAACAACGGCTTCATTCAAGGAAATAGCTCTTGGCTTATGGGTAGGCATGAATGCACTCCCAGGATACATTAAAGAGGTAAATCATTTGGTGTCAGTTATTCACGTGGCATTGTCAAGGATAAATACGTACACATGTCCACACCATCTGTAAGCAACCACAGATCTATTAGGGAAGGGGAAAGGAGGGAGGCCGACGGCCTGCACCAGGCCCTGTCCTGTCAAGTTTTGGCACGTTGGTCACTGATAAACCTGTTTGACCGAACATGCGCCGCTCTCCCGGGTTTTGGAGCCATGCTAGACCCTGGCTGGTAATTACGGCAGGACACGTAACGAATGTTGCTTTCCGAAGCTAAAATAGCCATAGTCTTCTGTTGAAGGGAACTGGAGGGAGCGCCGTTGGTGATCTGGATCTGTGTGATGCCATGACCACATGAATATCTTGTCAAATTGTGCAGGTCACTCTTCCTTTTTTACCTCCTCTTTCTCCTCCTCCTCCCCCTCCTTTTTCCCTCCTCTAACCTGCATCAGGACTTAAAATCAAACAGGATTCAGCTGAAGCACAGATGAATTTGGGTGGTGGATCAGTATTTTGGGGATCAGATCGTACATGAGGATCCCACAGAGATGCTTCTGCCAGCTTAGGTACAAACTCTTGGTCATCAGTAGTGAGGGACTGGGAAATGTAAACGAAGCCTTCAGTAAACATTAATGATATCTACACTGCTCACAAAATAATGACCTGTCATACACATGGTTAATTAGATGATCTCCCTTTTCTTAATGTTTTGGTCATCTACAATAATGACAATGATTATGGTAATCTATAATAAATACAGTATATTACATACTTAAAAATGGGTTGTATTCAAGTCCTGTGATGAATTCTAAGCGATAAACACTCGTAATGTGTATTCTTGCGATTTTTAAGAAATGTCCACATCTGAATCCACTTTCCCTTTTTTTAAAATTTATTTTTACTTGGCAGATTATTTTAAATCTCTGTAAATAAGCAAAGTAATCAAATATACCTACAACCTCTGGGACAGGGGTTTTGTCATGTAGAGTCACACTGAAAAGCACATACATTTTACAATTGCACCCTTAATGTTATTTTCAAGCATTTCTACAGGTCAGGAGCCTGGCAGCGTGCTTTCAGACATTTCCTAAAGCAGGGTTTTCAGTGCCTGCGAGTAGCTTTGTGCAGCAGGATAAACATTTACACGTTCCCATACAAGGGCACGAGGGCTTGGAAAGCCCCAGCTCACCTAAGAGCCCTCCTGGAGCTCTCTTCACCAAATATTCTGATTATTGACCGTTTTTCCCTGTCACTGGGGGAATTAGGAAGCATTTCCTTCCATAATACTTGTATTTTAGTCTTCTGTTTCTTAGGAGTGTTTGTCTGCTTCAGGTTTTGTTGAATTCTACCAGTTTGTTAAACATTCGGGGAACGTTTCGGTGCCTGCCGGTTGCCACGTTGTGCACACAGGATTTGGGAACAGATCCAGCATTAAAGCCTTTCCAAAGCACAAGTGAGCAACTGCTCTTATTAATTTTACTTTTAAATGAACAGATTTGGTCTCGAGTCTGAATTGTTGTTGAGGTGCAGTTAATATAATACGGTTTTTATTAAATCAGCTGAAATTGCTGGAAAATGGGCGCTTTGGGGACCTCAGTGGCTGTCCCTCAAGCCTCAGCTGAATTGCTGAGTGCTTGTGGGAAGGACGGCCTCAAATGATGAAGAAGTTTATAATTATAAATAGCTCAGATTTATTGCAGCCAGGCTGCAATTAAAAGTAAATAACCCAGAAGATGTCTTGGTGCTGTAAACAAGTGGCTTTGCGTGAGGAACAGGATTTACTGTGTTAAGGCTGGGCGGGCCACTGTAGGCTGCTGTGAGCCGTTGTAGGCCACTGTAGGCTGCAATGCCTCGCATTTTGCCCTTCATTGTAAAAGAAATTTGAATTTTTGGGCACAGAAAGCAGCCCTATTTGACAGAGACTATTTGAAGGGTCTTAAACTCTACAGTCCATTGGAAGTAACTATTCCTTTTCTTTGCAGATTCAGGAATTAAGTCATTTCTCGATATGCTCAGTTCATAATTTGATCTTTTTAAGAGCCGTGTTTGTAAAGATGTCTGCAAACATTTGCGTCCAGCACTTCTGGCCTGCTAAACTGGTTGAGATAGAGACCCGTTAGTAACGTTAGCCTGCTGGATCATGGAAAAATTAAGTTATTTGGCACTGAGCATAGAGGAGAACTGCAGCTCCTCTGCAGCCTGCTTGGGACCCGGTATTTTGGCCCCCCCTTAAAACTTTTTAGTGCTTTCTGACAGAAGCAGGACATGCTGTGTCTTAATGCATTTATTTAAAAGGCAATAGGGTGACAAGGGAGAACTGTGAAGGGAATCGGGTGAGAGGAAACCTCACTGTGAATTTGGCATTTGGGTCTCGTTTCAAAGTGTTCCCTAACCTGGGTTATCCCCTGTGTCAGCCAAGGGCAAAGCCACTGCTGCCTCAGGGGGTGACGGGGTGGGGGACAACGGGTTTGTGTGTCCAGGGGTGATGGGATGGGGCACAGCAGTGGGTTTGTGTGTCCAGGGGTGATGGGATGGGGCACAGCAGTGGGTTTGTGGGTCCAGGGGTGATGGGATGGGGGACAGCAGTGGGTTTGTGGGTCCAGGGGTGATGGGATGGGGGACAGCAGTGGGTTTGTGGGTCCAGGGGTGATGGGATGGGGGACAGCAGTGGGTTTGTGGGTCCAGGGGTGATGGGATGGGGGACAGCAGTGGGTTTGTGGGGGTGGTGGGGTGGGGCGCAGCAGTGGGTTTGTGTGTCCAGGGGTGATGGGATGGGGCACAGCAGTGGGTTTGTGGGTCCAGGGGTGATGGGATGGGGCACAGCAGTGGGTTTGTGGGTCCAGGGGTGATGGGATGGGGCACAGCAGTGGGTTTGTGGGTCCAGGGGTGATGGGATGGGGGACAGCAGTGGGTTTGTGGGTCCAGGGGTGATGGGATGGGGGACAGCAGTGGGTTTGTGGGTTCAGGTGGGAACCGGCTGCAGTGGCTGCTATGGCCTCATGCTTAGGGCTTGCACCCAGGGCTGAGCAGCTCTGCTGCAGAGAAGTGGGGTACGGACAGGGGTGCTGGGGGCACATCGGACAGGAGTTCATCATTTTAAGACCCCTTCTCATCTGCGACGCTTTATAGGCCTCCTGATGAATTGTGTATTTGCTCTTAGGCCAAACCTCTCCCAAAAAAAGGGGGTGGTCTCCAAGTGTATATATATTCTTTAAGTACAAAATTAAAAAAGCCTCAAGTCCATATTTATAAGCAGCTCTGAGGAAGTGATAGCACGGCCAAGTCAGTAAATGGGGAAAAAGCTTCTAAAAATGGGCTGTGTCGCTTCTCCAGTGAGAGATACTGTGCGTGCCAGCATCTTACACAGATGAGAAAGAAACAGATGTCAAAAAAATACACCAAAAATGCAGTTGTTGCAAAATGCTGGCACGTAAATGAGTTGCATTTGAGCACGTTCTGAGTGCCAAGGGATAAATCTGAACTGGCGCGCTGCTTCTGAAGGCTCAGATGGGCTGGCAGCGGGTCAGGGCTTGTGACGAAATGTCACCAAAATTCTCACTAAATCACTGTTGGCATCGAAAATCGGGCACAAAACGTCATATTTGAAAACTGAAAGGAGCTCTTTTTGGTCATTAGCTCTTTCTTCTGTCTCGGAAATGATTTCACGTAAGGCTCTACAAAAAAAAATGAGGGAAATGCCGGTTATAAAGTGATGGGTAAGGGCTTGGTTATGCAACCCCCAAATATAAACTGAAATGTGATCCGGTCGAAGCTGCGTCACACGGGATATTCTGGGAGACCTTATCCAGAAACGGCAGAGTGGGAAGGTCATCGAAGGCGCGCATGGAGGAGGAGGCTTCAGGGCATTTTTGGCAGAGGGGGTTGCGCTCCTGATGTCAGCGGGAGCTCACCTCGGCCCACGTGTTATCTGAATTTCTATTTATTTGGATCCCTGCGGTGGCACTGGGCACTACTTGACGCACTTCATCCTTCTCCTCTAACACCTTTTCTTCTTCTCCCCTGCTTTTGTAGGGTCCCTCCCTTCTGCCACTTGCATTTTAACCCTCCCAGTCCCCTCCTGAAAGTTTGAAAACCATCTGTGTTGTTCCCTTTTAAGAGCATTTCCACAGAAAGTTGTTATATTCATAAAAGAGCAACTTTTAATTGGATTTAAATTTGTCTCTTTGGATAGCTGTGCATCTTACAACATTTCAATAGGGCCTTGGCTGATGTATTTTAATTTTATATGCTGGTTTTCTAAAATACCGGATGCTAATTTAGCCTGACCTGTGGGGTCATAGCCAGTGCTTTCGCCATTTATTTGTAAATAATCACAAATTAACAAATGGGGAGTTAGCGGAGTTCCTGTACCCAAGGGTTGCTGGTTTGATACCAACTGGGGTTTCCAGCTTGGTTGGGTTTGGCCTGGTCACTTAGGAAGTGGTTTAGGAGGATTTCTAAGAAGGGTTGAGCTCGGGCTTCTGTCGAGGAGGAGAATAATGTCTTTTCTTCTACTTGGCCGTCTGATTTCTTGAAACCGGCACAAATGTGGTATTTTTGACGTAGTTCCTGGCCGAGCAACGGAGTTAAAACCCCGCAGTGGGTTCGGAAATGACTGAGGGGGGCGGAGAAGCCGAAAGACCTGGGGGGGCAGGGCTCACCATCACAGCATCGGGTCACAAAGCTCATTTCCCTAAGAAAATGAGTTTTACAAAGTATTTAGATTAGTCAAAACCAAAGGACTTCAGAACTGAGGAGGAGCTCCCCGAGGATGCAGGGATGCCCTTTCCCTGGGTCGGATGGAGCTGTGGGCATGGGGAAATGTTTCTGCATGTTTCCGTGGGGAAATGTCAGAAAAAACCCAGGTTCTGAAAGAAACCTTAACAGTGCTTTTATATGGAAATACACTTCTAGACTGGGCACTAAACAGCTTTTGACACAGCAGATCTCTCCTTTTTTCTCTTTAAAACGATTCTTAGCAAGGACTGTTTCTTACCACTTTGCTGTGTCTTCGCCATTGAAATGACTGGAGATATTTTAAGTGGCCGTTTGCAAAACATCTACATTTAAATCGCTAATCTGTTGTCCTCGAAATGTTTCTGTTGACAAGGCCTAAGTAACTGATAATACTCGTTTTTTTATATGAGTAAACCAGGCTGCAGCCGGCAGGGATCCCCACTGTTCTCAGCCTTCCTTCAGGTCGTCACTGAAACCAAGCAGCTCAGCTCCAGAACACCCGTGGGAAGGCTCATTTTGCACAACTGTCCACATCTACTGTGCTAAAATTGTAAAAAAACAGTTTAGAATGTATAAAACCTTCATTATATTTTTATCTCATCTTCTAAAAACAAAAATTAAAATAGTTTAGAGCTGGCAGTACCAAACCCTCTTGCTCCATACCTGTGCCCTGAAGTTTTATTTTTTCATAATTCTCATTATTCCCCATAATATATAATATCTTTCCTTGGTAGTTTCAGGGTTTTTTCCTCCCTTTTATTACACAAAACTCAGAATGCAAACGAAAGGAATAGCCTGGACCCTTCCTCAGCTCTGGGGACAATAATGATACGGAAGGACTTACGGTTCGTTATTTAAACATTTCATCAGCTCCTCTTTAGTTTGTCTGAGGAGATGATTTTTTTCCTAAAATCATGATTTAGCCTGTGTGAGTTTTAGCGATGCAAACATTTTATTTTAAAAGGAATTCGAGCCCTTCCAGGTCAGCTAATTTAAATGATAAAGTACCTGGTAGAGACTGCATGTTAGAAAGGAAAATACGCCCCAGTGCTGTGTGTTTTGGCTATTTCCACCTGCTTTTTGATATATGTATCACAGAAGTATGCCAGAACCAGGTTACTTGCCATATTTGGAGCTCTGTGAGCACAGAAAAAACATTAATTTTCAGTGCCACAGAGGCTCACATTTACCGAACCTTCAAAATGCGTCTGTGCCAAGTGCTCCCTGCGCGTTCGGCACGGAATTACTCTTAGGCAAAGTTAATTTTATGCCATGTGACTTCAAACACTGGACGTACGGTCTCTATACAGTATTTATAAATGAAGTTCATGGTTTTATGGATGTGGTGATGATGACGAGGATCCATCGTGATGAAGGGGGGCGGGGTGCAGAAGGTGGCAGCCCTGTGGGGAGCTCACCCCATGCAGTCCCAGTGACTGCTTGATGGGGAGGGCTGTGGTATACACACATTTAGGTATAGGTGTATACACTATACGTCACCGAGTGTATATGACAGCAGTCCTGACCTCTGATGTCACTGCTACCTGCTCAGCCAGTGCCCCTAGAAACGCTGAATCTATTAACTTGGACAGATTTATGGGGTAAGCATATGTCACTGGTATTAAACAGTTGCATTCACGGGGAGATTTTATGATTCACCGTATCCGCTTATGTAAACCTTAACTTTTACACTGAGAGCCACTCGGGAGCACGTTGTCCTGCTGGCAGCGGCAGGGAGCAGAGCTCGGTGGGAGCAGGGTGCAGGGCTGGTGCGGTTGGGGTGCAAGGCTGGTGGGGCTGGGGTACAGGCCCTGCTGGGAAGCACAGAAGACTGGCACTGGGGAGCAGGACCAGCAGCTGGAGGCAATGGTCAAGGCTGGTGGGGAGCAGGGTTGGTGGGGTTAGGAAGCAGGACCAGCTAGGGGTGCGAACAGGGGTGACAGGGTTGGGGAGCAGGACCAGGTGGGGTTGGGGAGTAGGAGGTGGCACGAGCAGGGTCTGGAGTTGAGGAGCAGGGGATGGCAGGGAGTGGGACTGAGCAGGGCTGGTGGGATTGGGTAGCAGCATAGGTGGGACTGGGGAGCAGGACCGGGCAGGGTTGGGGAGCAGGGGCTGTTGGAGAGCAGGACCAGACAGGGCTGGGGAGTAAAGCTGGTA
>NW_010172675.1:25111-31379 GCF_000695765.1 Mesitornis unicolor | reverse complement strand
TCTCTGACCCTTAAACGGAGACAGTACCATAACCCTTAATTCTACATTTGCTTAAGTATGTGTTAGACAATCACAAGAAACTTACAAGTCCATATCCAAAGCAATACCGTTCTCCCAGTAGAAGCTTTCACCTTTCTTGTGCAATCCAATCCAGGAGTCATCTATTTGCAAACGTTTAGCTAGAGAAAGCTGAAGAAAAAAAAAAGCATTATTTATTTTTGTCAACATGAGCTTTTACACTGAGAAGCAAATCCCTCCTGTGACTTTTGAGAAAGACTAGTTCATCATTCTGTCACGTAGAATACTTTAATACACATTTCATTGAGAGTTAAGAGCCTAATTCTGCCTTTGAATTGACCTTTATGGTATCATAAACTTCACTGAAGTAATTCAATTCTATACCCTTGAAAATTATTACTGTTCACTGCATACAAAAATAGCCAAACACCATGTATTGGTTATGTCTGTCTATATTTGTTTATCAATCCCTACATATACAACTTGGTCTAAATAGGCTGGTACACACAAATGTTTCCCACATTTCAGATGGGCATACGGGAACTCCTCTCTTTCCCAATTATTTTAAGTAATTAAAAGTTTTTTTTTATCTGAGGATATACAGATAAAAAGACAGTTCACTGCTGCAGATGTTTGCAACAACCTGTATCAAACGCAGCAGAGAATGATGGATGATAACAGAAATCGCACTTGTGATGGGTTATTATTACAAAGTCCCTGCAACAAGCTATAATTCGACTCTGTGAACTTAAAAATGGTATACATGTTAGCTGTCAGCATGGACTGTAATGGACATGGAATAACCCTTACACTCCTCCACTTTCCCCTAGCAACTTCAATTCAATGTAGTTCACAAGAAACTATCACCATATGGTCCCAATGCCATTTCTACAGCCTCTGGTGTAACTTCTTCTGGTGTAGCTCATGCTATACAGTGCTGGAGATCAGACAACACATGCCACAGAGCACTAATCTGTCCTGGTAGGCCAATGTAAGCATTCCTGTGCCTTTCTTTCATAAGTTGTGTTTACAATTTGTAGGTATAAAGGTTTCAAGCAGCAATTTAAGTAACACCAATTTCTGCCTAGCTAATTATCAGCCGAGTATCACAGCCACCAAGTCAGAAGTGAAGCTTTCAGACAAGTAAGAAACAGAGAGATCTACAAATTTGGCAAGAGGTGATCACTCACAGGGCAGCAACACAGAAGGGGCTTGTGGAGAGGGGACAAGCCAGCAAATACAGTTGGAATTATTGGCAAAGAAAGGGTCTGATGATGGGATAAAATGAGAGATCACATTCGGTAAGGGACTCATACATGAAGTAAGAACTAGGCCCTGCATCTTTCTCATTGTGGAAATTCTTATTGCTGTAAAAATATTTATTACCTCAAGTCGAAATTAGATGTGACTTAATCTGTGTAATTTCACTGAAGTTTCCTCCATTCCAGTATCTGCTACTTCACTAATATGTACCAGCCAACCAGAAAAGTAACCTTTTGACCTCTATTCAGTAATAACAGTAACAAGAAAACTCAAATGACAATCTATCTAAAAACTAACTTTTTGATGAAACTAGTTTCCCATTGACAATGCTCAAAAGCCAGCAGATCCATAAAAGCCTATTGGAGTCTTAGTAGCATGCAGTAGCAAAATGTCACTAGCATTCACTGACTCAATGCAACTGGACCATAATACAGGCAAATCAAAGTATTTTAACAAATTTATCACCAGAAGAAAATGTCCAAACTAGCTTCAGTGGGGTTATATTCCCATCATTGGTATAAGCATACACCTTTAAGAGGCGTTAAGGCATATCTAAAAACAGATGCAAGCAGTTAAAGATGGATAACTTCCACCACGTTGAGAAATGGGTTTAAATGTTTGGTTTCTTACAGAAACCAAAGCATCCATTTCTTTGTCTGTACAGGAAGTTGGATAGATTATACCTGCTTTGAAGATGAAAGTCCATAGGACAGAAAAGTAAAATTAGGCAATCTCATTCATAACAAAGAGGTTTTCATAGTCATTCAAGTTAAATCCAGGCACCAAAACAGTATGGGGCAGCTGGTACTGCTGCTGCACTGCTGCAGCCAGAAAACTGCTTACAGTGACAAAGCAGGTACTTCCCACCACCTGAATTCACACAGTCTACTTATTTTACAAAGATTTAAAGGAAAAGTAATGCATTAAAAAAAGAAAGCTTTGTAAGGGAGAGTGCTCTGTTTTGTTAGGTTTTTTTTCTCATTACCATTTCTTGCTGGTTTTCAAAAATGACTAGCAAGGATTCATTCTTAGAGCAGAAGGTCTGACTAGATGTCCAGTTTCTTTGGTCCTCTGAGATGAAATAACATTTATTCTTGTAACCTATCCACTCACTGGGGCACTCATGAGGAGGAAATTTTCCATTGTCCCATATCTTAAATATTGCACCTACAAAGGAAAAAAGAGGACAAAATTTCTACCTGGTAAAAATCTTAGCATTCATCAGTGCAAGTCAACCTAAAATGTAGACTTTTTGAAAGCAACTACCACACTAAACATCAGAAAATAAGCCAAAGGAAATGCAAGGGTCCTGATCTTCCCTGCCTTTCAGGCCCCTGTCTTCCGCTGAGAAATGTGACAGCTGGGGGCTGCAGCCCAATTATTACAAACAGTAGAAAGTAAGTTGGGTTTGGAAAACACTCCTGAATTTTAGAGAATCGGAGGCATTCATAATTGACTATTGATTGAACTAATTTTAAATAATGAAGTTCCTTGAAGATCTGGTGAGACAGTTCATGAAGACCCTGTCCTGCTCACTGCAGGAGGGTTGGACTAGATGATCTTTAAAGGTCCCTTCCAACCCAATACATTCTATGATTCTAAGACATCATCACATGCTTTGATTTTGTATCAGATCTTTAAGTGTTTAAAAAAAAATCTATGTGAAGGTAAGTAGGTATTGCTATGCTGTTAATGAAATCTGTCTGTTAATGAAGAGGTAGAAATTATTATTTGGAGGTAATGGTTTGGAGAATGGTTCATTGGTGTTGTTCCCTGGCATGTTCTGACATCTCCTCTTCATCTTCTTTCTGTCACAGTAGCTATGTGAGGGTGATAGGACCCACTAGAGTGCTTTGTTTCAGTGCTGAGTTTAATTTCTTGCAACAAAGAGAATTAATTCGCATTTACTTCAGTTTCTATTTTCCAAACAAAAATAATCTGCCCTGACTGTTACTGAATGATTACAATGACCTTCTCTGTGCAGCACAGTGTCTTCTGTAACGCAGCCAGGCTCACCCAGTGTATAAAATGCATTTCCTGGGTCATTCTGCTGGGATCAAACTCAGACCTTCTCCACCCAAAGTACCTTTATCCACTGCTTAAGCTTGGAGCTGGATAATATTGAAATGAAAGTAACTGGCCATTATGTGAGTAGAGGGGCTTGCAGAACATTAATTGATCTCCCAGACTTTGCAGCCTGCTGTTGCTACGCTTGCTCTCTTTTCCTTTCTAATCAGCTTTTACAGAACTGGAGACCCCCTAGCTAGTTACTGACAATAAGCACAGAGGAACATGCATACACCACATGGCAAGAAACTGCACTTTTAAGAGCAGTAAGGAAAAAGCAAAAATTAAAAAAAAAAGTTTACAGCCGAATCATCTGGATTTCATCTGTAGGGAGAATTCTCTCTCCTTTTAAATTCTGCCTGGAGGTTATTCAACCTTATGAATAACATCAAAACAACTGAAATAGTGACAGGAGTCCCAGGTTTTGTGACTCTGCAGACAGTACAGTACTAATGTTGGTGCACTTGACTGCTGTGATCCTGGAGCGCAGTAGTGAGAGGAAACATACATCAAATAGAAAATTATCCAAAAGCTTACCAACTGCAATGATGATCGCCAGCATTACAAAAGCGCTGCAGAGCCAAACGACTGTGAAAAAGAAGAACATTAATGGTTTTGTCTACATGAGCACATAGGCTTAGACTATATTTCAGAATTAAGTAAGATAGCAGCAGGATAGCCTTTCATTTAAACTCCAAATATGTAAATATAAAGCACTACTGAATTCAAACAAGGCACCCTGAGCCGACATTTATGTAACTGGACAAAATGGCCAACTATCACCAAATTGGCATTTTTCTTGATCTGTATACACCCTAAAGTTTTTCACATATGCAGTGACCCCTGTATAGCAAATTTAAGCCTTTCAGTCCCAGGTTTATTGTCTTCTCTATGTTTTGGAGACCTCTTAGCAATAACATCCGAAGGCTGAGAACTCGTAGGTCATCACTGACTCCAATTAAGTTGCATCCATGTTTGGAAAACAGGTGTATGCTTTCAAATAATTCAAAGAATAAAGGTTGAGGTTCAGAGTATGGCTTCAGTCTTCAATCATGTATTCGCTTTGTCACAAGCTCTCTTTCATACAAAAATTTCAAGGCAGATAGGCAAGCCCATCTGCTGCAAAGAAACTATTTTCTCTAATGAGGTTCGGCTTCACTTTCTACTTCCTATCCAAGACTATTTCATTCAGTTAAACTATCACATGGGAAAACACCTATTTTCACACAAAAGAGAGCACATGGATGAAGCACAAACAGTTACCTAAATTTTTGTGTCTACAGCTTTGCCTAGAAGTAAACTCCCAGGTTTTGTCCTGACCAAGCCAAGGGACCTGGGACTAGATTTGAAGCTAGACTTCAGACTTCCTGCAGAAAAGTGTCTTGCCTAACACCAAATAAAAAAATTTTACCATAAACTAGTTGTCTCTTCTTGCTGGCATCTTGTTCGACCTTACTGGATTCTGCATTCCCAACAGGTTCTATCCTGGTGGTCTCAGTCATCAGTTCATCTTCAGATACCATCTGCAGCTGGGAAACCAAGAAAGAAGCTATGATTAATCAGTGCGTCCCCTACTATCCACAAATGAGTGGAAACAGTATAAATCCCAAAGCTGCCTTAGCTATTGCCTGTACCTGAGGGGATGAGGGCAAGGTAGACAAAGAAATGAGGAAACAAATATCTGAGGCCTCTGAAAGAAGAAGGTGGTATAGGAGAAAACTCACCTCCTGGGGAGGGGAATTGTAATGGAGGGAGAGGGAAGGACAGACCAGACAGGAACAATATGATAGGGAAGGGATGGGATATATCAAGGTAGGAGTCAAAGGCCACGAAAACCAGAGCTTTTTGCTTCACCATTATGTAGCTTAAAGTAGTTTTGTTTGCATGTGAAAAGTTCAGGCAGTTTCCAAATAAAGGCTGAATATGGTCAGCACAGTGAAGTTTCTCTAGCTACACTGTACCCTTCTGTGCTCACTCCAGTGAGTGATGTCTTCCTCAGTTTTTCTTAAATCCCACTTCTAATGACATAAATTTAACAGAAAAAGTCACCCAGAAAAGAACATGCAGCTATAAATACTATTGTGTCCGTGCAGAAATATCAACTCATCTTCATGAGTTAGGTCATAATAAAGAAAAAACAAACATACTACTCTTTGGAAAAGCATTCAACACCTTTACTTTCATTGCTGTTATTATTTTTTAATTGTCACATGTCTAAGAGACCTCCTAATCTCTGCAAGTTCTTAACAGTAATTGGATGCCTAAATGATTCTAAGAATCAGACTCCACTTGTGCTTGGTCCATCCTACAGAAGCAGAAAGATACTAAGGCTTGGAATGACATTCTCTAATAAGGTGCTTCTTGCCCAAAGGCCCTTATGGTTGCCCCGAACACACCCCGAAAACACTTTGTGTGTTTTAGTCCCTGGATATTTATTGTTTGGTACATGAATGTACAGTTGCTCATGGACTGGGCTTCTTGCCTCCAGCGAGCATGCTACACTTTGTTATTGTACTGAAAAAGTTTTGACTCCAGTCGCAGAAGAGTTTCTCCTAAACCTTCTCATCCACACTAGAGTAAAAAGCTTGTTCCCCACCCTAGGCGTTTGGGAGGCAACAGCAAGCAACACAGCCAGCTGGGGTGCAGGTTAAGTTACCACTCCATAACACAAGGCCATTTTTGCATATGGTCTGGTGCTGGCGAAAGATCAGTAATTTTTCGTTAAGCCACAACAAATACTTCCATTTCTGAGAGCTTATTTAACTCCCCTCACTTGAAACAAGCACATTTCCTCCTCTCCTCATTTTTCTTCTCTTTACTCCTCATTTACTTCCTCTTCAGTCCCACCTTCTCCTCGGCTTCGGCGGTAGGGTGCATATGGGCCCCCTGCCTCAGACTCGGCCTTCAAGGGCACAAAGCG
>NW_010172675.1:18590-24703 GCF_000695765.1 Mesitornis unicolor | reverse complement strand
AGTCAAACGGAAGGGGAGGGCACGGCGCCTGCCAGCGAGCCCGTGTCCGTGCGCGGCGGGCGTGGGGAGAGATGGATGATGTGAGCCGGAAAGCCAGTGAGCTGACTGGGGTGGGGACTGCGGGCGTTGCGGCGGACACGAAGTCCTTCCCGGGATGGTGTTCTGCGGGGGTTTCCGTGAGATTTAGCAATCAGACCTTTAAAAATCCGATCGAGTTTCAAAAGTACTGAAACTCTGCAGGACCCGGTCGTTTCAGGTGCAACGTGTTTGGAAAAGCTTAACGACGTTAATGTGTCTTTGCATGTTTTTGGGTTGGTTTTGGTTGGGTTTTTTTTACCTGAGTCCTCAGTTCCTTACGTGTGCTTTCTTCCTTGATGTGCATTAATATTTCTTTCTCTCAGAGAGGAAAGGAGTTGTGGGAATTGTCATCGGTGTTGCTGCGATTTTGCTCTTAATGAGGATTACCCTGAGTGAGTGCATTTATTTAAAAAATAACTAGCTCTGGAAAGAGAAGCGCAGTCCTTCTCTCTTTCGTTCTGCTGTCTCTCCTCGCTGCTGAGTTGCCAGAGGTGTTTTTTGCTGGTTATCCGCTCTCCCCCACACCGACATGGCTACTGTCACAGAGATTAGATCCAGAAAAAGAAAAGTGAAACTAAATTGTGTTTGTGTGCTTAAATTTGTTGTGCTTGTCCTCAGGGAGTTGTTTCTAGTAGCATTAAACTGACTTAATTTTTTCAATTTTTCAGCGCAATTTCCTTGCACTGCAGCATAGCAAAATACTGAGGAATGACAAAGGCATAAACAGAGTTACAGAGGCAGTACTGACTTCTTGACTTGGCTGTGGCTTGTCGAGTTACTTTTACAGCTGAGTACATTGAACTAGAACCTGTTTAGGGTCAAATTTTAGCTGTTTCACAGTAAATAACTAGTATCTATGTGTGCACTCTCTGTCAAACACAGCCTTCTGCCCAGATGTTCTCGCCCGTGGTGTCTCCAGCATAGCTTTTTACACTTGCGCATGCCAGACTGTTTGCTGACAGCGTGTGAGTGTGTAATCAGGAATTAGTGGACACAACATAGCTGGTATAACAGGAAAAAAAACTAAGACTGAGCCAAATCCTTCCACTGTACTGTGTTTACCCATCTCCTGCTTAATTCCGTGCAAGTCACAAATATTTTTAAGCTAAAAGAAACAAGTCCAGAACATGTAAATGTGTATACAATTGTATTTTAAATAACTAATGATGAGTAAGTAACGTTCTGTTAATTTCTTCCTTTGAACAAAAGATCCACCTAAATTACCACATCTGGAGCCGTGCCCTGATGATTGGCTGTACTACAAGAAGAAGTGTTACTATCAGTCAGAAGCCATGGCAGATTGGAATTCCAGCCAAGAGTCCTGCTCTAACTATGGAGCTTCCCTTGCAGTGATTGACAACCTTCAAGAGCTGGTAAGGTATCCAGCACCTTGAAATTTGGTGTTATGCCTCCTGCCCTAACACCTTCTGTAACTCCATCACTTGTTTCCTTGTATAACTTGAAACCCAGCATACTGTGTAGCAGACTTATTCGCTGCGAGTCCGTACAACCTACAGACTTCTTCACTGTGACATGGTCTGCTCACTATGTCCTGCTTTTGCTGGGCTAGAATCATAGAATCAGGTTTCTGTTCAGGAAAGATGCATTTCTACAAAGAATACAGCACTTTATTTCATGGGAACAAAGTTGGTAAGACACTTTGTTTTAGTTTTTGGCCAACACCATAATGTCACACTCACTATAAATTGGGCAGTTTGCTGGGGATGGCCCTTCTCTTTCCCCAATCGCCTGTCATTCTGTTTCCAAGGCTTACTCCACTTGTGACCATCAGAGCTTGTGATCACTATATCAGCTGAGTATAACTCTGTGTACTTTATATTAATATTGCTCTTAATATTGGGCTTTATTATTTTATTAATTCTGTTTCTATTTCAACCCATGGGTCTCCTTTCCTCTTCCTGATTCTCCTCTCCATCAGGAACAACTGCCTAAATGACAACACACTAAAATCTGCTATATAAATTCTGGTATTACCTTAGAAGATATTGCAGAAACATAAAAGGCAAACTATGTATAAATTAAAAATAAAGTCTGAAAGAATATAAAAATGGAGTTGTGACTACTAATTTTTAATGAAGAAGGTTGGTTGGTGTTTTTGAACTGGTAATTTATGCGTGCATTTTAAGTTAGGCAGTTTATCCTGTCTTCTCTCCTCACACTATCCTGACGTTCATTCCTTCTCTAGGGTACTCAAAATGCTGTCAACAGCAATTCCCACAATAAATGCAAATCTTAAACTAATTCTGAGGTTAAAGGCCACTGGTGCACAGCCGTGTGTTTTACCTTCTTGATACTCTTTAATGACACAGTTCTTTCAAAGAGTGCTGTCTTTAGCATAACAAATTATTTAGTGGCCAACTGAGGAACAGAAATGTGTTGTCAGTTCTGTGCAAAATAGTCAATTTCTCTGTTTCCACAAAAGGCGAAGACTGGCAGTAGTTATATGACGGTGGGACCTATGGTATTGAAAATACCTGGTTCATCCTGTAGGTCATACCTGTGTTTTTTGTTGTTTTCAAACCATTTTTCCTTTTGCTATGTTCCTTAAATCTCCTGTAGTGTCCTACCAGTGTTCTGTATGGCTGAGAAAAAGAAAAGAAAATAG
Organism: Mesitornis unicolor; assembly: GCF_000695765.1. Taxonomy (NCBI): domain Eukaryota; kingdom Metazoa; phylum Chordata; class Aves; order Mesitornithiformes; family Mesitornithidae; genus Mesitornis; species Mesitornis unicolor. Next base: position 21,999 of record NW_010172675.1, on the reverse strand, counting down.
CACTGTAGCAAATGTGTTTTCAGAGACCATTATAGGATCATAAGGAAAGAACTGAGAAAGTCTTTATTTTATTCATACTGCAGATGGTAAACTATGAATGTGCTCTTGGAGTTTGGGTTTAGGTAGTCCCAGCTGAGTAGGACTGCACTCAACTGGTCAGAAATATAAGGAACAGGAACTCACACACTTGCGATATGATTTTGTCAAGAGTAAGTGTGAAAACTGGGAAATTGGGAGATTTTAAATGTGTGACTTGAACTTGATAGAGACACAATGTAACTGACATCCAAGGAATTAATGTATTGTTTCAATACAGTCAAGGCAACCTGTGCTGAGTCAGACACTGTGTCCCTCCATAATACATGTCCTTGTACTGAATGTCATTCTCCTGGTGATACAGTGAAACCATTGTGCTAGTGTATAATGTGATACGGTATGTCTAATAGTATATGTTGATGTTTCTAATGATGAGGTGGGACAGGGATGGTGAGTAACACTCTGCATCACTACCAGCTAAATAGCTGGGACCTCACTATTAGTAATGGATCTAGGACTTCTTCTAGTATTCAATCTAATTAAATTTAGCAGTAAAATATCAGTGACCTGTGGGGAAAAGGTAGTCCACCATTGTCTATTCTGTGATGGGGTTTAGATCAATGCAGATTTAATACAAAAAGCTATAGAATCATAATCATAAAAAATGGAATAGCTATATGTAATTTTATTCTGTTTTGTCTAGAACTTTATAATGCATCGAATACGCATAACAGACTTCTGGATTGGGCTGCGCAGGAAAGGAAACAAGTTTTTCTGGGTGAATGGAGAGCCATTTGACGTGAACTTGTGAGTTTTCTTTCAAATACACTATGTGAGAGGAGAGTCAGGAGCTTTTTTGTCCAAATAGAAAAGTTACTCTGTGTTACCTATTCCACTGTAGATAAACGGGTGTATTTTACCAAATGAGGGCTGTCATATGGCTGTAAAAATGCTAATACTATGCTAATAAAACTAGTTATGTCCCCAGAGTAGTAAGGAAGGGTCATCATTGCCTGCTTTTTGATGTGATTGTGTAGCCACTATTAGGGTGTGCCTAGAGTAACTTGTTTCTGTACAGTCCCACTATATGAGAGAACATTTGCCTTATTAGGAAAAATTACCAATATTAGACATTATAAATTGTTTGAATTAGCTTGCCCTGTTGGTCTCACAGGGTTCAACACTCAGCCAGTATAGACAGGGACTCCTAAGAATCACAGAATCACAGAACGTTAGGGATTGGAAGGGACCTCAAAAGATCATCTAGTCCAATCCCCCTGCCGGAGCAGGAACACCTAGATGAGGTTACACAGGAAGGCGTCCAGGCGGGTTTTGAATGTCTCCAGAGAAGGAGACTCCACAACCTCCCTGGGCAGCCTGTTCCAGTGCTCTGTCACCCTCACTGAGAAGTATTTTCTTCTCAAATTTAAGTGGAACCTCCTGTGTTCCAGCTTGTGTCCATTACCCCTCGTCCTATCATTGTTTGTCACCGAGAAGAGCCTGGCTCCATCCTCGTGACACTCACCCTTTAAATATTTATAAACATGAATGAGGTCTCCCCTCAGTCTCCTCTTCTGCAAACTAAAGAGACCCAGCTCCCTCAGCCGCTCCTCATAAGGGAGGACCAATTGAGGTGCTCAGGACCACGTTGAAAGGTCACTGGGCTGGGGAGTTGTATCTCAGAAGGCATCGCTTTTGCCCACAATATCCCAGAGGTTGGCTTTCTTTGCAGCCACATCCTGTGCATTCTGCAGAGACAGAGCAAAATTGGTGGGAAGAGGTGGCAGGGTCCCACTCCGTACAAGAAGAGTGCTGCTGCCATGGGTCCCACTGGGATCCTCTCTCTCCTGCTCTGAGGAATTGTGCCTTTCGTGCTCACAACACATTGCAGACTGTGAAGTACAAATACATGTGGTACATCTCTGTGGGGATCAAAGCAGCAGCTTGCCTTAATAGAGGGGCATCACCATGCTTTTCACAAGCATGTGAATTCTGATCCTCCAAATAAGAAGTAGGGCTCATTTTAAATGATTCTCTAGTTTATTCTCTGAAGTCTTTGAGACCCGGTTTTACAAAGAATAAGAAATAGGTCGTCTAATTTTTAGACCAAAGTTCTGCTCTAATTTTTATTTTTCTCTTGGCTTTTTAGATTTCATGTCAATATAACAAATGATGGTGACTGTGTTCATATAGATTCAGCCTTCATCTCTACCAGAAGGTGCTCCTCACTCAAGAACTCGCTTTGCACCATTGGTCAGTGTAATCCCAAGACAAAATCTTAAAAGAGAACAGCTGTCTGAGCAAATACAAAGACTTTCTCCATGAGAAATTTGAACTCAGAATGATGAAAGTCCTTGCTGTAGGAGGTCCACAAGAGTAAAAAATGCTATGCCGAGGATTGTATCCAGACTTCTCCAGAAGAAGCATTACAGTGGGTAATAGTGACTCCATGAGAAAGAGCTAATTGGTTAAGAAGTAGCCGTACCAAGAGAAAATGATTAAACGGCTGTGGCAAAGAACAAAAACTGTTTCTTGGTAATACAGTTTCATTCTTAAAACTGCTGAAGGACGTGGCAATGGATACTTTCCTTGAGAACTCTTCGCAATTGCAGAACATATTTTTTTACGGCAGCTAAAAACATTGTTAGATAGACATGAGGGTCTTATTGAAAATGCAATTAATAGTGAACTCAGCGATGTGTTTTTTTCCTCTGGAGCTCAGTAATTCTTTGTCTGAGAACTTTCAGTTTGTCTTTGTGGCAAGTGGGTGAAATTTCATAAGGTGTTTTGACTTCTCTTATTTTTCCATGAGGTTTTCAAATGTGGTTGGTATGTAATGTGCAAGTATATAAATGACAGCTTAGTAAACCAGGAAGATAGATAATGGCTAGGTCTTCTAGCGAAAGGCACTGCTGTTACAGGGCATATAAAGATTACAAATATTCCTCTCTATCCCTCTGGACTGGTTTGGAAACGTGACTTCTACCCAAAACTTCCCTGAATATGTGGCTGCAATAGGAAAGCTCCTAGACTGAATCACGCACAATTGTTGTTTTGGGGGGCTGATGAAGTCAACTGGATTTAGAAGGGGAGAGACATCTATGTAGCATGGGAAGGGTTCTAGGGCAGTTTAAAGTGAAGTGCTGTGGTGTTATCTGTTTTTCTGTACAGAGAAAAAATTAAGCATGGCTATTTTATCAAATGCCTCGTGTAGGCAAGGAAACTTTAACAGTCCATGGGGTAGATACACTAGAGCTAAATAGTAGAGTGCCCTGGATTAATCTGTTTAAGTTGCTTGTATGATGATGCCGTGGAAATGGGCAGTGAGAGTATGGGAGGCTCACCTGGAAGATCTGTAGTTGGTTCCTGCCTG
>NW_010172675.1:16675-18559 GCF_000695765.1 Mesitornis unicolor | reverse complement strand
CAGCAGATAGCTACCTGTACAATGACTACTTCCCAATGTATATGATTTACAAAGGATGGTTACTTTCTTTAAAAAATGTGAACCAGAAGAAAGGCCTTTTAAGCAAGAAAAATGTTCTAGTCTGGAAATGGAATACTATGTTAAGCTCCGAGAAGCTCACAAGGAAGAGGAAGAGTCTGGCATCTTGATCTTCAGAGAAATGGGAAGAAGAAATTGCAAGTTGCTATAAATGCATTTGGTATTTGTCCAGAAGATGTACTCTTTTGCAGGGAAAGAAATAGGTGAGATGAGAAACTGGTACAGGGTATTCGGTGTATCTTCATTTGCCTCGGTAGTTTCCCACGAAAGCACAAGAACAGAAGGGGCAGCACCTCGTAAGAAAGCGTGGACAAGGTTCAGATTGCCAGGATAGGGACCTGTTTCCCATCTCGTTTCAAAAGTCCAGTTGAAAGAGTCAGCATGATGTCTAGACAGGGTGACAAGTCTGTTCTGTAATTGTCTGTAAATTGCCTTGTGAAAATGCCAATAAATACTTCCAGTAGTTGCTCCCTGTGATGCTTTAAGTTTGTACTTTTGGTTGAGCTTTCTCCTCTGCTTTAGGTTTGTGGTGGTCCAAAGCAGTTTTGTTTAGCTTATGATACCTGCTTCCTTACCTGTGTTTAGTTACTGTAGGTAGCTACTAACTACTACTGTAGGTGGGCACAGAACATTTTTTCACAGTGAAATTCACAAACTGTGTATGGCCGTGATGCAGTCTGTGAATTTATCATGAGCCTGACTCAAGGCTCACCCCCTCCCACACCCCTGCCCATGGGCTCAGGATATGACTCAATTCTACCTAAGCTGTGCTGTGGGTGTGCTTGTCTCCACCCACCCTGGTGCCTGACTTGTTCATATGGATCTGTTAATTTCCCAACTTGATGTAGGTCTTGCCCTGATGATCTGGGCACTCGACTGAGCCAGGTGACTGACCGCAACTTCCCTGCTCATATTGAAAGCCTCACACGGCAGCTAAATTACAGCTAATAGCTAATTGAAATTCCTTTAAGAAAACTAAAACCCATATGAATTTCTGCTTGTTTTTAGCTTTTTTTTGTCAAGGAAAACTTGCACAATATTCACCAGTGTTGCAATATTCCCAAGCAAAGTTAGGCAAGGAACATAGCAGCAGAGCCATAAAAGAAGTGATTTTTTTTTAATGTAATTCCAACAGGTGAATTACGAATGCCATTTCCTTTTAAGCTTTCAATCAGAGTAGCAACCCACAAACCCAGAAGTTCAAAATAATACTTGGATAAATATAATTGCTTTGTACATTTCCTGGATTGTTTAACTACTGTGATTAAAATTGAAATGGGCTGGATGGGTACTTTATTTCTTGCTCTTCTAGGTTATGAAGCTCTTGTGTAGTGAGCTCTTTGGCAGGCAGGTCACTTTTTACTGCATGATCTGCACAGAATCCAACATACTTGGCTGTGATCAGTTAATACAATAGTAATTAGATTCATTATGACAACTAAAATTATGTGCATTTTCAAAAATAGTTTCCCAATTTACCAAATAACATTTTCGATCCCTCCAAGTGTGAAAGCAACCTGATTCCCTTGTGCTTCTCTACCACACTTGAACATGCTGTGAATATTGCCAAATCCCAATGGATTCATGCTAACCCTAATTATGTAACTGATGGAAAAGTGATGATTTTCATTCAAAATAATTGACTGGTACAGGCAAATAAACCCAGATGGTGAGAAATAATCAGTAGATGGAAGTTTTGCACAATGTTGAGCTCCAGGAGAAGAGCAGAAATTTGTGGGAGCTTAATTTCCTGCCCTGCAAATCTATGGCCTCTTCCAACAGTAAGTCTAAAATAAAGTCAGTCCC
>NW_010172675.1:3536-16644 GCF_000695765.1 Mesitornis unicolor | reverse complement strand
GCAGGATGAGGTTGCAAGTTTCAAAAGTCTGAAGGTTTCATTAAAAATCCTTGAACTGTTCTGAATGAAGCTGTGGCTGCCCTGTTACTTTTTCATGCAAAAGAGAGCACAAAACACACTTTTAAAAAATAACACATAAATAAAAACTGTAAAGCAAATATTGTCTGGGTGCTTTTTCTTCCCATTTGTGCATCAGTGATCCAGGTCAAAAGCATATCTCAATTTTGTTTAAGATACTTTTCTGTCTTGAAATGTAGATACGCTTATTCAAAATAAGTGGGCAGAAATACCAAAGCATGGCAAAAGTTCTTCGTCTACAGAACGGTTTATTTTACCTGAATTTTTACCCCTTTTTTAATCTCACTGAGGCCTTCCCTCCTCCTGTTCCTCACAAAATTTATCTTTTGCTCCTGCAAAAACCATTATACCATGGTCTCACATCATGTTAAGGCCAGGTCTGCACTGGCAGAGATGCTGTTGTATTTCACCATACCCGGCATAACTTTGTCTTGAGTGAGGCATGAGTACCTGTTTTTAACACCTCTCAAGTTGCAAACCACACACGCAAGTGTTTATACTGGCTTCTTTCTTGCTGTGGGACACCTAACCCAGCAGAGAGGTACCGCGGCTTGGGCACGCACAACCTGATTGAGTATGAAGTCTGCCAAAACATCAACTAGAAAAATGCATCTCTCTTACTGCTGGTTCTTCTTAGCCCTTGCTAGGTGTACGAGACAGATGTGCAATCCTGCAAGAATAACACAGCAGTATCAGGGTTTTCCATTTGCCAATTCAAAATTGCATTAATATATTTTCCTGGGCATTTTGTCTGAAGTACCACTGCCACTAGTAGTATTTCACAGCAGTTCTGAGTTTTTTTTAATGCATCATAAAACCTTTAAAATCAAGGCTTTTTTAAACATTGTGTATAAAATACTGTGTTACTTTTTGACATAAGGAAGTTGATATTAATTCCTACTCAATAATACATGTAGACTGCTCCACTCAACAAGACCTTAAAATGTTTGAAATAAGTTTGCCACAGGCTGTCTTGCCTGAAGCTTTCTCCTATTAACTACAGAAGGAAACAGTATTGTGTCTTCAGTCTCCCAAACAGACTGGGAATCTGCTCAAAATATGGTCTTCACACACAGGCTGTTGTTGTTCTTATTAAAAATCAACAGGAGCTGGTAGAGAACTAAACAGAGAAATGTCCATGCATTAACACTTCCCTTGCCTCTGTATACTACGAAAAGAATGATGTTTACCTGAATGTGTTGCAGTAGAGCATCATACCTGGTTTTAGCCTTTTCATGAAGTACATTCATGAGACAAAACTCAAGTAGCAAACAGTCTAAAAAATAACAGTAAAGGAATTTTCCAGTAGTTTTGAGTGCATTCTTAAGAGATATATTGGTCAAAAGCAATAATAAAAGTATTTCCCTGTTCCCTTTCTAGAAAAACATATAATTCTTAAGGGAAAGGATGGCTAATTATGAGATGGTAGGGCCTCCACACTCCTGAAAATAAAGGATTTAATTTCTAGGCATACTAAGTTTGCATCTGTCACCTCACACAAATTGCTTAAAATAAAATATTTAAAAAAAAAAAAGGAAAAAAGAGACTATTTTAAATTATTCTCAGTGACCGTTCCTTTCCTTGTTCAGCTCTAGTCAGCGCTTCAGCTTATGCTCAGAAGTCGCTTATATCTATGGAGATATATACATAAGTTCTGTACTTGTTTTGGATATAAATCATACTAAAGTATTCTCCATAGTGAAAAGTTCAAAACCATGAAAAAATAATTTTAAAATCCAAGAAAAGCAAAGGTTGAGAAAAGATTTCCATAGATTATCCAGTTCTTCCTACTTTACTCCAGTGCAGGAACAACAACCTGCTATTATCTATTTCAGGGAAAGAAAAAGCTACTTCTTTTAGCCTAAACCAGGGGATTTCCTTTAACTAGGAGTTATAGCGGAGCTTCAGGTCCTGGGAGAGAGCAGGCTTATATGGCAGAAACTCCAGAAATCAAACAGGTCAGTCATAGGTGGATAGGTAGTTGTTGCCCTTGGGAGACAGCTCCTTGGAGCTGGACATCTCTTTGCTGGACACGCTCTTTGCCAGCCCCACTGAAGTCCTATCACCCAATGCCACCTTCATGGTCTGTTTAGCCAAAGCTCTTGAGATATGCACTGTGGTCCTTGACATCCTCCTCCATCTCTGCTACTATCGTCACTAATCATAGTGATGGCTATTGCATGGTTGTCCAGAATATTGGCTCCTTATTTCCCTCACACTTCTGTTCCCCCATCAGGTTTGGTTTAGATTGCTTAAGCTTATCCTGAAGTTATCAGGGTGCAGTTATATCCCAATATCTCCACAGTACTTTACTGTGTTGATCTCCATTAGGAAAAGGTCACTGCTAAGTCTTCTATGATATGTGAATTTGTAGCCAATACTCATCTCATCCACTCCTCTTTTATCTTCCAGGATTCTTTCTCCTTCACGCTCTAGCTATCTCTGACAAGTTATTTTGTGCAATTCATACTTTTAAAAAAGGCTATATAAGTATATACAATTTTCTTCAGTTTAAATGGAATATAATTTTGCATATGTTTTATTGTGTAGTAGAGCCATCTAGTGACGATTTTTTGTTATTAAAGTACAAAGGATTAATGTAAGAGGGCAAAATACACTGGTACAGGTTGCCCAGCTGTGGATGCCCCATCCCTGGGAGTGTTCAAGGCCAGGTTGGACAGGGCTTTGGGCAACCTGCTCTAGTGGGTTGTGTCCCTGCCCATGGGAGGGGGGTTGGACTGGTCCCTTCCTACCCAAACCATTCTATGATTCTATGATTCTAAATCACTGAAATATCCTTTTAGTGATAGGCATGTCTTTACATGCTCTCCCCAAAGCTACTGACAAAATAATCTTGTCAGTTCTGTGCAACTAGTAATAGATGGGATGGAAAACAGTGATCAAACATCACTGGCTTTCATGGCTCCAGAGCCTCTCTGCTCCTTTCCACGGGTGTCTTCAAAGGCCTTGGACTTTGCAATAAGTAAATCCAAAGTGATGCTAGTAAATCCAGTCTAGCTTTGGATGGCTGGCACAGAGGGCACAGTTTAGTCTGCAAGTGCCAATACAGATACATTCCTTATGTTATTTTGCTGAAGTAGAGAATCTGCCTCAGAACATCTTGGCTGCAAAGTCAGGCAGCAAATGCCTTTTCCAACTGAATCATTACCTGCCTGCTAAGGGAAGGGATGGATGTTAGAACTTGAAGGGGAAGGATGTTGGAACCAGATGATGTTTAAGGTCCCTTCCAACGTAAACCATTCTATAATGCTGTGTTCCTTTGGACAGAAGTGCTTTAATCCTGAAATCTTCTGCTTGCTCATTTAGGTGCCTAATTTACTTACTATTACTTCCCAATCAGTAGAGAGAAATAGGTACCTTTAGGGTCCCATCACCTTATTCTGAAAGGTCTCTGAATGTCTCCCGGCAGGACAGACTAGGCACCAGGGGGTGGTATGTCCTCTGTTCCCGCAGCATCTGGAGCGCTGCTGCTGAAGGGCAGGACCTGGCTCTAAGGTATGTACTTTGAATGTGGCCTCTCCACCACTTGTCATCCCAGGTGTGTAAAATAATGCAGGTCAGCCCGATGGTGCTTATCTTTCTTGCCAGAAACCTCTTCTCTGCAGAGAAAGACTGTCCTGAATTGTGAACATAGATCAGGCTGCTCTTGATGGACCAGAGCTATTAAAAATGCCTTTAGCAAGTGAATTATTCTGTTCCCTACAGACAGCTCAAGGATAGCACAGCATCAAATGGAAACTCACCTGCGACCATCCTATTGCATGAAGCAAATGCCACAACAGTCCTAGGCAATACTGTGTTATTAAATAGGTTGAGAAAGAGGAGAGGTCATGCATTTGCTTGTGCAGGGCATGGCACTCAGATAAGCATCATGGTGGCATGTTTGTGCATGGCACGAGAGAGTTGTTAGTGTGTTACATGCTGGAGAGGCCTATATACACTAATATAGAGTGTGTGTACATCCTAGTGCCTCCAGAGTGGTAGTCCTTGAATAGTGTAGGCATGCTGTCCTGCTTTTGTTGGGATAAAATCATAGAACCCGTTTTCTATTCAGGAAAACCGCATTTCTGCAAGAACTACAGTACTCATTTTAATGGAAGCAAAGTTGATAAGACACTTTGCTTTAGTTTTCAGCCAGCACTGGTATGTGGATTGTTATTGTGATCAAGGTCTTTAGCAGTTTTGAGTTAACCAGGTGAAGAAGCTGGGGAGAGGGAAAGCCAGGAGCTTACAGAACAGCTGACCATGCTGGCCAACAGAAATTATTCCATACCATAAATGTCGCACTCACTATAAACTGGGGAGTTTACTGGGGATGGCTGTTTCCTCAGTGATTGCACCAGCATAGGGTTTCACCTGTGATTCTCTTCCTGGTGCCTCCTACTCACCCATTTTTGCTGGAGATGTTGTTTTGCAGAGTTTATTTATCTTATCTAATATTCACTGCTGGAAACACACTGCTGAGTGTAACTTTATGTGATTTATTACCATTGTTCCTATTATTATTGTTATGTTTGGTTTTGTTTATTTCAATAAATGCATAAATTCATCTCATCTAGGGATGATCCGTTTCTTCTTTTTGTCTCTGAAATGGCTGGTTTTCTGCCTTTTTTTTTCTTCTTTTTTTCCTCTTTCTGGTTAAGCATCTCTATGAATATCATTGTTTTTCCAGTTTGAACTTGACAGTTTTCAGCAAAACCTCCAGTATGGATGAATAATTTATATTTACTCCAGATCATTGGAGTAGAATAAAAAATAAATACACTTTACCTTAACCTCTCTTCTTTGTCTGTTCAAAGTGTATGGTTTGGCAGGCTGCATAAAGAATTTGGCCTTAGCAGATAAGACAAACAGCAGCAAATCATATCACCTCAAACCTTTCCCTGGAAGAAGGTGGCATTATACAAAGCCTTTTAGTTACCAGGATTGTGCCAATCAATTCTCAAAAGAGTTCAATGATTTAAGCTGAAAAGATGAAAATATTGTTCATCTTACTTTGGTTGGTCCCAAAAGGGCAATGTATTGCACTTCTTGACTTACCACCATGATAACTACTTTGACTTCATCTTGAACTAATACCTCTACTAGAGGGAAAAAAAGAAGCATGTTGTCTGCCATTAATGAGAACAGTCAATGACCAACACATAGAGCAGTCACAGGTCAGACTCAGCCTTGGTTTAATTCTGAGCTTACCTCTGGGATGTGAGGCCTACCATGTGGTTCAAGATGCTGAAGAGCAGAAATTCCTCTCAGAGAAGAATTTAAAGTCTTGGCATGATTTAAAAAAAAATAATTTAAAATTTAAAAAAAATCTAGGAATTTCTATGTGGAGGAAAATCTGGGGCGCGGGGGGGGAATGTTGGCCTAATAGCAGCATTTTTTTTCAAATCCAACTTTAAAAATTATTCAGTATGAAATAAATAAAAAATAATTTAAAAGGCAGAAAAAAATTATCTTAAAATACTTGAAATGGGTATTTCAGGAATGTCAGATAACTCCTCCATTCCTCTCATCATTGCTTTCTGTTTTCAACCTTAAACTAATGAAGTTTAGGAGGAAGTGATCTGATAATCACAAACGAAAGCAATCTAATAATCACAAACTTAGCTTTCTGTTGAAATACATTTTAGTGTCCGGTCAGTTTGAGGAGGATATGTACATATTTGGCATGTTGCTAGTTCAGGTTCCAAATAAGAATTATGTATGGGCTGAAGGTCAGAATTTATGAGAAAGTTGATAAAAATCACAGATACACTGGTTTAAGTAGAACATAAAACAACAGAAGGGGCTAAGAATTAAGATCTGTTTATCAAAAGCTACAAGGTGAGAATTTACATTTGAAAAAAAAAGGTATCTAGTTTCCTTCCCTTTTACAGACATCTAAACAATTCTTTTGACCTAATGTGGTGTTATGGGTGGGGGGAGGCCAGAAAGGATGTAATATAGGGTACTACTTCACTGAGTCCATTTTGATTGCAGATCTGAAAGCATCTTTTCAAAATGGCAAGTCATGTGGTTTATGCAGAGGTATCGCCAAATCATTTTACTTCACAAACTTCAGATACAGGTAAAAAATTATCATCTTAATATTACTTACTCTTCCTTTGCTCAGTGACACGTCCTTAAAACTTTGATTCTTTCCTAAATCGAAGCATTCATAAGAAGTCATATTGAAAGCATTTTTGTAACTACTAATATGCACCTCTGTTTATTATGTATTTATTTACTTGGCAAATTCATGTTCATTAATAGAAGGAATACTGGATTCTAGCAAAAGTAAAGAGTGACTTTAAAAAAGTCCCATTCTGGATTTCAGTAGTATGGCTGAAACATGGTGTTTCTGAAACACATTACTGATCGGACATTTAAGATATTATTATGGATTACTGGAAACTCATTGGCAGTTACAGTGCACTGGTGACACTGACTGGACTTCTCTCTCCTGCAGTACATTTACATTTTATATTTTAATTTGAATCATTTTCTTAGACACCATAATATTATTGAATTGTAAAATGATAGGTCTGTTTCTCTTTTTTTCTTTCCTTCTTTCCCTCTCTATCTGTTTCATTCTTTCTCTTCTAAAAGTTCTATGTTGAGAAAAATACAAGTCAAGAATCAATGGAGGTTTCTGTAATTTTGAAAACAGTCCTACAATTTGTGTATGACCTACTGATGTCTTGAACTATAAAACTGCAGTACTTAAAAATGTATTTTCAAGAAATAAAGTGCAAAAGATAGGCATTGATGGATATAAGTAGGAAATAGGTCATGTTTTTAAAACTAAAGTATCGAGTTAAATTTTTTAGATTCTGATCAAAAAACAGAACTTTGCTAGTTCTAGAACAATTAGGTATGGAAAATGTATTTTAAATTATAACATTCAGAGGGCATAGTATGAAAGAAAAATGTGTCCTGAATATGCTAGCAAAGCAATATTTATTCCATAAAAAGAATTTTTGTAGATTCGCTCCTTGGGACACAGTACTAAAAGCATCTGTAAGGTTATGATGTCTTTGTCTTTCATATGTTAACTCAGTTTGCACTTTAGATTGTGTGATCAGTTCACAGTAGAAAAGCTGCATTGCCAGGACAATCTTTGGTACCCCAGTGTAGAACTACCCCCTAAGTACTTATTGGAAATGCACACACATGCCAAGTACAACCATCTGTACAAAATGTTTCAAAATTTGAGAGCATAAAAGTCTGTTCCACCTTTTTTTTTTGTTTCCTCACCTGAGACTGCCCTTTAAATTTCCAGTTATGTTTTTTAGTTTTAAGTGCTTTCACACAGTTTTTAATACACTTTGGCGAATTATGCTTAGAAATTGATGCCTTAAGTTATCCTGAGATCCCTATAACCAAATAACATACTTTCGAAAGTTGCCAGTATGAGGTGTTTGAAAAGACAGTGCCTAAAAGTTTTTGATGGCCAACTAAGAGGCTAAGTAACCAAATTTCAGGCAAAATGTCTTTTATTGAGCTTTAGAGTATGACAGCATGGTGTTTACCCTACCATAATCTTTTTGAAAAATCTTTTCAATAGCATTACCAATACTCCTTTCACTTCTGTGAAACTTGCATTTTTTTGATATCCTAATAAATGCTTTACTTTAATAACTTCCTAAAACAATTACTTCTGAAGGCTGATTCATATCTTGTATGAAGAAATACTTAAAATCAATCTTGAATTTGCCACCTATTAATACTGTCAGTGTGTCTTAGTGAGATATAGTTGAAAAAACACCTACCTATATAATGAACTTTGTGCGTGTGTGTTCATATACATATAGATTTCCATTGTACATTCTTACAATCTCTATCTTTGATTTCTATGTATGCTTTATTGCTTTCATAGTTGAGAGCACAAGTGCAGGAAACTGTGGTCCTCATCTTCTGCCAAACACTGCTAACTGTTCTGACTCCTTGGCTGCTGCATGAGAAAGATGCTGCATTCAACAGAACAGCAATTTGATAATGCTTGATACTAGGAATGGTTTAGATTCAACATTTCTTGTAAGTCTAAGGCAGATCTCAGTAGCTCTGCCACCCTTAGGAGGTTGCTTTTCTTGGCTTGGTATTTACCATGCTACAGTGAGTTCAGAATAGTTGAGTTAGCTATGACCCACCCGCCTAAAAAAGCTCAAAGGAAGCAGTTGCTGTCTTACTCCATGCATATTTTGCATTAGATGGTTGATACAGCAAGACTTGGAAAAGGCCAAAGTTGCTCCTGTGAGACAGAAATAACGGCCTCAGCCAGCAAAGAAAAGAAGTTTCACACTGCCCTGCCTCTGAGCATTTTCTGAGTTACAGAATTCAAACTTTGTGCTGTCTTATCAGATTACATATTTCTAAGTGTTGTCTGCTTCCCCATGGCCACTATATCCATCCCCTGGCTAGTCTGCACCCCACTTTTTCTCTCCCTTTGCCCCCTCTCCTTGCTTGCACTGCTTCCTCGAGTTTTTGCGTGTGGTAGATAGAGCAAATGGTCCATGTTGCTGGACTTGTCCTACATTTTGCACTGCTGAAGTTTGCATTTGCTCATCTTCCCCATGGAACTTCAGAGAAAAATCTGTTTGGTTTCTCTCTTAAGAAAAATACCCATTTTATTTCATATGCTACCAGAAAGCAAATTTGATGTAAGTAGCTCCTGGGAAATGAGGCAAAACATGCAAAGCAGGCAACCTACAAGGTGGTGTGTTGCAGTTGATATAAAAATACAGCTTCTTCCTTCCGTCCGCTGCTGCGCCTACTGAAAGCTGCTGGGGTCAGTCAGGTATGTCCTGTCACTCACCGCTTTCCTTCTCCCTCTGATAGTTCATCTGTGGATTTAATACCACAAGGAGGATAAACTGTATCATAGAGCAGTTCTCCACCTTGTTACACCTGCAGTCATCTTCCTACTTATACCTCTTCCTAATGAACTTTTTTGATTGTACAGTACTGCTAATTTGAGCCGATAGTCCTGTAGTAGCCTCTGGACAGCGAGATGTCTTCTGGGTGTACTTGTTTTCATGCTTATATGAATTTCAAAGCACTGCCCACATAATGCAGCTCGACCACATAATAGAGGTTGGGTACATAAACATCATCTTTGCCTTCCTTGAACTTTACATCTAGCACTTGCCACTGAACTACTAATAGCCAAAGGAGTAGCTGCTTTTAGAGTGGCAGTGAAACAGGTCTCTTCTGTTATGCAGATGGCCAGCATAAGCATAAGCATCCATACATAATAACAGACAAGTGTAGGCAAGGCCTCCAGAGATAAGAAGAGCAATGCTTACTAAAGCAAAGCAATCTTAGCAAACCACCCTCTTTCCTGGGAAAATGAGTCACAGCTCCTGGAAACAGTACTGCCAGCTCCTTTCCCAGCTCAGTTTACCTTACTGTTACTGAATCTTCCCAGGCCATCAATCACTGCTGATGGTGCAGAATTCTGCCCTGTTGACACTCGGAAGGCAGTCCTATGCCTTTGGTGAAACCAACCCTGGCAACATTTGTTATGCTTTCCATCAGTGCCGAATATTTTGTTAGGCATAGTGAAAATATTTTTTTTAACGGTTGCAACCATAAGTGTCACAAGCATGCCAGGAGTTACCAAGGCATATGAGGGTTTTTCACTGGCTGACTATCAGATACAGAACAGGGAGATTTCCCACAGCCCCGGGTATGTGCACTCATCTCTGCCATATCACATTTGAAAGTGAGACAGTGCTATAAGAAAGTGCTGGAGTGCTTGCTGCAGGCTCTAGGCAAAAGGCAATCCTCTTGCACTTGGAAGGAATGTCTCTTACTAACAGAATAGCCATGGTTTATTTTGCCTGCATGTGCTCTGCCTCAGGGCCATTCTTTCAATGCAGCTGTGTCTTAGTCCACTATAATTTACATAGGTTAATATCTCTGATCAATCTGGAGATGCTAGGTAATTTTCAGAGGGAATGTGTGCATGGTCTGAGGCATGAGAATCTGTCAAAGACTTCTTCCTGGCAAGTGTAAAGGTAGTCAGATCAAATGTAAGGATAGAGAAGCTTTTTTTTGCAAAATAAGTTCTAAAAGCATATCTGAGAACAAAGATGATCTGGGAAGATCTTATCCTGATGAGCAGCTGACAAATGAGAAAAAAAAGTCATGAAAGAGCATGACAAGTAATACTTGGAAGAAACAAAGAAGAAAGCAGTGGCTGAAGGAAGATCAGTTGTTCCCTGTCATTTCTAGATCTCATTACAACAAACGGCATAAATGTCCACAGTGAGAGAAAGACCTTCTTCATTGCCTTGGTTTGTGAAATGGGGATTTCAAAGCCTCCAGGAATGGGTGTCTCGACTCAGCAGAGACGACGGCTGCTCCAATTCAAGCGGTTGTGCCAGCTCTGCATGAAAAGCTTCCCTTGCAAATGGTTCTTAGTCATGGAAAGCATCTGGTGTGAGAGAGTAGAGGGCCTGCTCTGCTGGCAGATGAGAATGGTCATAAGTTAGCAAGGTAACAAAGATTCAGATAAGTCTATTGCTAAGTCTTCTTTCCCCCAGTTTCCGCCTTCTGTGACTAACAATAGGGTTTAAAAATAAAACCCCAACCTACTTTTGGATTACTCTAGCTTAGAATTAACTGCAGACAGGCTTTCCTTTCCCCTTTTTCTAGAGACAGTGGAATTAGAGGTTTGTATTAAAAATCTGCTTTCTGTCTGCAGTAGTGCTTACCAACTATTAATTAAAAACTCATTTAAATACTTGGAAGAATGAACTTGAGGAAGAAAAATCTATGGATGAAATGAAAATAGTATGTTTATATTTTGCATAATGTTTTACATTTGGTGTTTTATTCTGAATTGTTAAAATTATGTTTAATTCATAAGTGATTGAAAAATAACTTGCCTCTGCTCTATGCACATACACAGCTTCGTTCCAATAGGAAATGTGTTCCTCTTTGTGCAAGAAGAAACAGTAGGAAACAGGCATGCTTCATACCCATGGGCAAGATCTGAATTCACCAGGAATGAAAAGTTTATGAAGAAGTACATAGAAAAAAAAATAGCCAAAAAAGGTGCCATTAAATTCTGCTAAAAGATTGACAGAATGTATACGTGTGTGTACAAATATGGAATAATAAGAAAAAAACACAGAATTAACAACAGAGTAGTTCAATGCATGATAACTTACAGGGTTTTTTTAAAAAAAATCTAAAATTTAATAACTACATAACATTTTTTTACATTTCTTTGGAAAACTGCACAGTGGAACAATTATTTGTATGAACTCTTCTAATAATTTCTTTCTGGGAAATTCATTCATCAACACACAAGTCTTATCAGTAAAAAAAAAAACAAAACAACAACCTCTCTTGCCTGTTCTTGCTCTTCCCTTTTTCTCAGAGAAAGTCTGATGCTGCAGGGTGCTGGATGCAATGAAAGTGGCAAAGGCTGGCCTTGGGTAGGTTCTCTAATTGAAGCATTTTGTTGTCTCTACAGGTAATTCAATCACATACGCTGAGGTGAATGTGAAACGAAGATCTGACAAATCTACACCCAAGACTACACGTATAGGTACTGCAACACTGTGGAACACTTCACATTTTCTAATTATATTTTATCCTCTTTGTATACCATCATAGTCATAAATTTACATATAATGGAGGAGTAATTTACAGCTAGATGCCCAAAGAGATGTTGATATGACATAGGCAAATTAAAAGACCTTCCAAACCTTTCCCAGCCACTGTTTTTCCCTGGGGGTGCCTGAAGGCTGCAGGATGCAGTGTTTCCAGGGTCAGCAGGTAAAGTCAAAGGCCCCCAGGTTTGGATTAGGCTGAATTTGTCCCTCAATCCCAGCTAAGCCTGTAGGGATTCACTGCTGCGGTGTCTCTTGATTCGGAGTGCCTCTGGGTTTCAGTCTAGCAAGCCTTTGCCCTATGCCTATGCTGCCGGTAGGGATTGCACCTGCGAGCAAAAGTTGGTCCCAGGGCCTGTCGTTGCAGACAGATCTGTGTCCATGCTCCTCAGTGCAAGCATCTTTGGAGCAAAGCAGCTGCTTCTGCACAGCGTAGCCCCTGACCATTTACCTCCTCTGGGCCCCATGAGACATGTCTGGTTGTGGCATTCTGGTTCAGAAGTGCCTGAATTTAAAAAGATGTGTTGCATCTCGCCAACACCTTTTTGTTTTTTTAAATCATGGCACATAATACATTGCACTATGCTGCTGGGTACACAATAAAGGGTCTCACATAGACCATGGGAATGTCTACTGAGGATGCTGCTGGACAACACTTTTGGGCAGAAGGAGTAAAATTTGGCACTGTCCCTGTCTGCCCTGTTGGAAGGGAACGGTTCTCTGAAATACCACCAGATTTCTTCTGAGAAGGGATCAGATAGTTCATCCCAGAAGCAAATGAATATGCACCATGCAGGCACTGGGGTTCACTGGAGAACCAGGACCTGGTAGCAGGACAAACTGTCATTGTGTGCCTCTAGTGAGTAAATCACACAAACACACAGAAACTCCCTGCCCATTCAGCAGCCAAATAGCACACTTTTCCAGGCTATGGGACAGTATCACTTTCTATCTTTGCTGCAAGTGATTTCAATAAATTTTCCCCTGCTCCCCACTTCTGAAGGAATGCTCAGAATATGTGATTAAACTTTATTTTTCAGTGGAGACACTCTCAAACTCTCCTGTTTTTTGTTTTTAGCCACAATTTATGTGTATTGTTTTTCATTTCCAAATGCATTTAGAGTGAATGAACAGGTTAGCAGTAGTATTTAAAGTACAGAAACTAAGTTAAATTTAGAAAGTAATGGCTAGGGAGAAAAAATCAGGTTTTGACCAGTTATTTGACAAGTTCAGATAACTTGTGTCTAGCTTAAGTGAAAATTTTAAGTTATATTAAACTATTTTGTCAAACTGTGTAACCAGCCCTGAAAGTAAATTTTGTTTTGCAAAGTGAAACTGTATGTCGAGTATGAGTTTTAGCTCTCTCGTATGAGGTGAAAATGAAGAAGAAAAGGAAAGAAAATATT
>NW_010172675.1:1196-3505 GCF_000695765.1 Mesitornis unicolor | reverse complement strand
CTGCAATGCATAAAAGCAATCACGATATTTATAGAAAAACTAATGTTAGTTGCAGAAAACACTATGTGAGAACAAATGTTTCCATTGTTGTGTTAAGTTTGTCTTACCACAAGTTAAAAGAAACCGAAAGCTTCAGATGGTCTTTCTGATTAAAAGTAGCAGAATTGGACAGAGAAGAGAGTGGGCCAAGTAAAGATCTTAATCCTGCTGTTACAAAGGGAAAACCAATTTACTGAATTCATGTAAATGCCCT
Source organism: Mesitornis unicolor (assembly GCF_000695765.1). Lineage (NCBI taxonomy): Eukaryota > Metazoa > Chordata > Aves > Mesitornithiformes > Mesitornithidae > Mesitornis > Mesitornis unicolor. The sequence goes on along the minus strand of NW_010172675.1, from coordinate 3,252 downwards.
CTGATTTTATGCCAGTGAAACTGGGATTGAACTGCATCATGAAAAGTATTGTCAGTAATGCTATTCTGATATATCACCACCAGCCCATCTGTTTATTGGCAGTCTTTTGTACCCCAGTCCTCACTTCCTCTCTTTCTTTCTCTAATTCTACCTACACTGTATCTCCAGGTTTTCAGAATTTTGTTCTAAGAATCTCATAATCCATATATGCTATAAACATGTCTAAATGCTATGGATGAGCTCTGTCCCTCCAGTCTTCACTGAAACCTCTTTGAAACCACAGAAGTCAGTTGTCTGTTCTAACTCTGGTTTGGATTGTGGGTTTTTTTACCATACAGGTCAGCCTGGAAAGCACTAAAGAATAGGGATCAAAGGAACACACAGATCCTAGACAGGATTATGGTTAAAGCAGAAAATGACAGAGGCAGGAATTTAACAACTAATTAAACATGTGTTTCTTTGTTGTGCTTAAAAAGGATGATAATCCAGAAAAAGAATCTCTAGAATTTCAAATTACCTATAAAACTTTTTTTTAAAGCCTGAGTGGCAACTTTAAGATCTCCTCCTTGTGGGTCTTCAGTTGTATAACCTCAGAAAAATGACCCACGATAGCATGACCATTGCAAGCCACTCTCCAAGGGAAAGGCTGTGTATATTCCAGAGTGAGAAGCACTGGCAGTGACATGCAGGAGAAGCAAGCAAACTGCATGGCAAACTGTTGGCATAGCAGTGTTGGCAAAGTGTTAGCACAGCAGTGCTGGCAAAGCTGTGCACAGCCAGAAGGTGAGAGGTCAGATTTTTAGGCATCTTCTCAATAGCTATGATGATAAAAACTGGGACTGGCCAGGAAAAGGGTTCTTCTGACCCTGAAAATGTGATTTCACATATAAACATGGGTTTACAAAAGGCAGATCCTGCTTGACTAACCTGATCTTCCATGACAAGGCAACCGGCTTGGTGGATGAAGGGAAGGCTGTGGATGTGGAGGTGTCCCTGCCCATGGAAGGGGTTGAACTGGATGATCTTTAACGTCCCTTCCAACCCAAACCATTCTATGATTCTATGATTCTACAATTCTGTGTAGTGTACCTGGACTTTAGTAAAGCCTTTGACACCATTTCCCACCCCATTCTTCTAGAGAAACTGGCTGCACAAGGCTGGACAGGCTTACTCTTTGCTGGGTACAAGACTAGCTGGATGGCCAGGCCCAAATACTGGTGGTGAATGGAGTTAAATACAGTTAGCAGCTGGTTGATCTGCTTGAGGGCAGAAAGGCTCTACAGAGAGACCTGGACAGGCTGGATTGATGAGCTGAGGCCAATTGTATGAGGTTCAACAAGGCCAAATGCTGAGTCCTGCACTCAGGTCACAACAGCCCCATGCAGTATGACAGGCTTGGGGAGGAGTGGCTGAAAAGCTGCCGGGCAGAGAGGAATCTGGGGAACTGCCTGGTTGACAGCCAAATGAATATGACACAGCAGTGTGCCTAGGCAGCCAGGAAAGCCAACGGCAATCTTATGAGGTGACGGTTCATCTCTTTTCGCAAGTAACAAGCAATAGGACAAGAGGAAACAGCCCAAAGTTGTGCCAGGGGAGGTTTAGGTTGGATATTAGGAAACATTTTTTCACTGAAAGGTTCATCAGGCATTGGACAGGCTGCCCAGGGAAGTGGTTGAGTCACCATTCCTGGTAGTATTTAAAAGACGGGTAGATGAGGTGCTTATGGACATGGTTTAGTGGTGGACTGGTTATGGTCGGACTCCATGACCTTAAAGGTCTTTTCCAAACAAATGCTTCTATGATTCTATATACATATAAACATATATAACGGTTTTATTTTCAGTTAATAATTAAAATGCTAGGACCCTTAGCTTTCTGGTTTTCAAGCATTTTATTTGTGGTTAAGAAAAGAATTTCCAAAACAAGACTTAGCTCCTACAGGTACATTTAGCTGAAAAACCCCCCAGAATGTTTTAAGTTGCATCTGCAACACACCGAGGACATCCTCATAAAATTGATGTTCACTTTCACAGGTGCTAGATCTAGAGCACACAGT
>NW_010172675.1:0-1165 GCF_000695765.1 Mesitornis unicolor | reverse complement strand
GCTGAAGGCCTAGCTAAACTGATTGTGCATAGTCCTATAACTCAGAACAAAACTTAACTTGCTTCTGCCTATAGTGAGACCTCTCTCCCTTGTCCCTTTGGCAGCGACTTGCTTGGAGAACTCACATTTGTGCTACATTGCTCTTGCCTTGTACCTCACTGCAGTGATTCTGCTCATCATTGTCATCGTCTTGGCGGTGAACTGCAAATAATAGAGGTGAACCCTGGCCTTCTGCTGATGTACAGGGTAAGCCATTTTCAGCTGTGTTTGTATTTTCACACAATACGTTTCCATTTCTTAGAAGAAATGGTGCAAGGAAGTGTCCCGAAGCAAATACTAAAGTCACTGTTGTGAATTCAAGCAGCCAGCAATTCACAGTCACACCAGGTAACATGTTGCTCCCCACTGCTGATGCATGCTGCACTTAATGGAGCACACCCAAATACCCAGCATTGGGTTCTGCTGCTTTTACTCCAAGAAAATTCATCACTTAATTGTAGGTGCCTCCCAGCTGTGGAGCAAAATAACCCCACAAGCCTGCCATGGTATGAAACAAGCACATGGCTGGGTGCAGCTGGAGGTGGATCCCATAACCACTAATCCATGCCTGGATTGACAGTGACCTGGTGAAGTGCCAGGAGACAGGCGAGTTGTGTTGTTCAATGTGGGATTTGAAGGAAACCAGAACAGTTGTCCAATTCGGACTAAGAAGGGCCATGAACAGCCCTCCAAAGAAATCCCATCCACACCTAGTGCTTCTTGTAGAGCTACAAAGCATGTTTAATTGTTCCTCTGGATCCCTCTTTCTGGAAGCCATCACTGGCCATGCTGAAGACACCACATCCCATCCTATGCCAGAACCAGTGCCTCTGTCACTGAGAGGCTCACTACTCGTATTTGCACTACCACCCCTCCACCCCAAGGCATGGCACATCTTGCCATGGCCCTCATGGCAGATGGGTTCCCTCTCTTTATTCATAAGACACTCACAGCAGGTTGAACTTCAATACGATACTCTACTTGTATTAACTTTTGTCTTTTTCATTTGCAGATAACTCAACTCTAGAAGGCTCTGCTTTTTCAACAAAACAAGACATAATGCTTGTTTACTTTCACATTATTTTCTCTGAAGATACCTTTATCACAGAATCACAGAATCACAGAA